>NW_022097702.1:0-54463 GCF_006542625.1 Nomascus leucogenys
TCCACGGCCACTCACTCTTTCCAAGGCCAGCGCTCCGATGACGCTGCAGCCTCAGCCCCAGCCTCTGTCAAAGGCCCTCCAGCCCTGACGCCAGGCCACCTTTGAGCTCCTCTCTAAGCGCCCCCTTTGGTATCTTGCACACGGCTGCCCCCGTGTGAGCAGCTGGTGTGAGTAGAGCGTAGGGAGATTATCTGGCAGTCTCTTAGATGATCCTTCTGCGTGTTAACGATCTGTGTTTGGCACATGACGTAAATGCAAACCCAGGAAACTTGACCAGCTTTCCAAGGTCGCGCAGCTGATAATGGTGGTGCTTAGATTCAAATCCGGCTCTTCCTGGTTCCACAGTCTGGGCCTGCTTCCCCTTCCAGGAGGGCTTGAGTTCGGTGACTGACTGCCAGCACCCTGACATGCTCCTATTTCATGCTGCTCCCTCTGCAACTCTACCCATTCTTCAAGGCCCAAGGTGGGCGGGCACAGTGGCTCACACCTGTAATTCTAGCACTTTGGGAGGCCAGGGGGAGGATTGCTTGAGGTTAGGAGTTCCAGACAGTCTGGGCAACATAATGGGATCCTGCCTCTACAAAACATTTAAAAACAAATTAACTGAGCATGGCGGTGCACACCTTGCTCCCAGCTACTCAGAAGACTGAGGCAGAAGGATTGCTTGAGACCAGGAGGCTGAGCTGCAGTGAGCTATGAAACTGTGCCATTGCACCCAGCCTGGGTGACAGAGTGAGACCCCATCTCCACAAAACAGTTAAAAAATTAGCTAGGCGCGGCCAGGCGTGGTGGCTCACACCTGTAATCCCAGCACTTTGGGAGGCCGAGGTGGGCGGATCACGAGGTAGGAGATCGAGACCATCCTGGCTAACACAGTGAAACCCGTCTCTACCAAAACATACAAAAATTTAGCCGGGTGTGGTGGCGGGTGCCTGTAGTCCCAGCTACTCGGGAGGCTGAGGCAGGAGAATGGTGTGAACCTGGGAGGCGGAGCTTGCAGTGAGCTGAGATTGCGCCACTGCACTCCAGCCTGGGTGACAGAGCGAGACTCCGTCTCAAAATAATAATAATAATAATAATAAGGCACAGTGTGTCACCTGTGGTCCAGCTACTTGAGAGGCTGAGGAAGGAGGACAGCTTGAGCCCGGGAGGTAGAGGCTGCAGTGGACTAGGATCATGCTGCTGTACGCCAGCCTGGGCGACAGAGAAAACCTTGTCAGAGAAAAAGACTCCATGAACCCCATTTCCATTTCCACTGAACCTGAGGAATCCCCATCCTCGCTCTTTTACAGGCTCCCAAAATGGGGGTTTTGTGTCAGCATGACATCCTTGGCACATATCCAATCTCCCTTCGTGGATTTTGAGGCAAAGATGGGCGCTCTGTTTGCTTCCCGTGAGGGATCTTGGTAACTGGAGTTGGAAATCAATGGCACTGTGAGTCCTAAAGGGAGTTAAAGGTCCTAGATTTGAGGGTCAAGAAATAAATGGGAAAAAAATTATTTAAAATATTACATTATTTTGAGCTGAAGTTCATACCTGCATTAATTCTAACCTAATCTTGGTTGATGTTTCACAAGACTGCTCTTACAAAACCTGGTTGGCTTGGCTGATCTGTTGAGATGCCCAGAGGAATTTATTCTACTTTCCCTCTTAAAGCCCCAGTGCTAAACACGTGGGACTCCTGACCCTCCCGAGGTTGACTTGGAAGCTGCAACCCTGGCTCCGTCTCTGCTAAAAGGCCTGCTCGGGAGAGCTCAGGGGAGTGCCTGGTGAGATGCTGTCCCCTGGTGGTGATCCTCTTCTTAGTCCCAGGTGCCCAAGGTGGACCTTGCCCACGTTCACAGGAAGTATTTCATCTGAAGTGGTTACTACGCTGGAGAGCCACAGCGGGAAACAGCTCTGCTTCCAGAAACCCCGTCCAGTGAGATGTGTGTCGCTTGGTGGGTCTGACTAGGAGAAGTGGGCGAGCTCTTGCGTGTGTCTTTGAGGTGAGGTTACATCCCTGAGCATCTGAACACAGCCAGGGCTGGGAATCGCTGAGGAAAGAACTCTTCTCACGCGCTGGCAGGCTCTTTCCTTCCACCTCTGCTGCCCGCAAACCCAGCTTCTTCTGTCAAGAAAGCCAGAGGGGACCACGCTTTCCCACCCTCTTGGAGAGTATGCAGGTGGGAGCTGGGTGGCGCAGACGGTGAGCTCTGGGCTCCTGCAGCCCTGAGGAGATCACAGCTGTCACCTGTGTACAGACGAGGCCAGAGCTTCCTGTCCTTTGAAATCAATGCTTATGAATATTTTTCCCTAGAACAGGAATGAGTGGTCAATGTAGAAAAATTGGTGAATAAATTCCAGCAAAACTTTTAAAACATGAAAGGCACACACCAAGAATACCACTGTGGTTCTTTCCATGTTTTCTGTTCCGTTTTATGAGGTGCACGTTTTTCTTATTCACACTCGTGCGTGGGGCCCGGGGGTCCCACTGTCCAGGCCCCTCTTCTTCCCCTCTGCCCAGACTCCCCAGACCCCTCTGGAAACCACTGGGGAGGTGAGCATGCCCTTCTAGCTAGAATGTTCTAGGAAACCGGCACCTCAGGAGGCCAGGCAGAGGGGAAGGCCGTGGGCCTGGTCTCGAGGAATAGGTGGAGAGGCGGGTAGTGGAGTTCGAACAAGTGAGATTTCTTTGGGCATCTCAGGTGCAAGCCTGAGGCCCGAAGTCGTTCCAATGAGGACAAGGTGCAGCTGAAGGCGGCCTGGTGGGGGTCTTGGACGGCAGCCGCCGCTTGGCCCGGGAGGTCCCAGAGGCAGGGCTGGGTGGCCACGCTACTCACTGAGGCCAAGGTCACGGTGACCACAGCTGCTTAGGGGAGGTGCCGGGTCAGATCCTGACCCACCACTCAAAGCTGGCGCTGTGAGGCTGGTTCCCTAATCTCTGTGTCTCCGTGTGATGTGTGGACCGGAGGGAGCCACGTGGGTTCCAGTGAACTGAAGCCCCAACAGCACCAGAGCACCCTGTGAGTTCATCTAATGGGCTCACAAGCACAGGTGCAGCGCCAGGCCAGGCTTGGCATCACCATGGAGGCTTCTAGCAAAGGTGCTAGAGCTCGAGTTGGCCAGGTGTCACGGAAACACACCTCCTCCCAACCCACGCCTCACAAACCTCTCCACACATGTGGAAGGGAATGGCAACAATTGAGTTACAGAAAACTCCTTCAGCCAGAGCGCGGAACGCAGCAGCGGCAATCACGAGGAGACGGCAAAGACAGAAGTCTCTCGTTTTCCCACAGCTGGGATCAGAGGTTGTGCAGTTTGGAGTCAGGGGACAAGCTGGGCCCTCCTCCTCCCAGAAAACAGGGGGAGGGACAGGGCCTTCCTTGGTGGTGACTTTTCAAGGAGATAGGTCTTGGGTCCTTCAGAAAACTTTCTGGATACCTGAGTCTGGCCAGAGGCTTCTGTAGCCATTAAACAGATTTACATACATTAGAAAAAGAAAGAAAGAAAGAATGTCTGTAGGGAAAGGGAAAGAGGAAGGATCTTCAGCAAGCAGAATGCAGCCTCTCACTGTACTTTATATTTGTCCTGGCACTGGGAGCTGGTTAGGCTGCATGTTCCCAGGCTGCATCCCAGAGGCCCCTGGAGAGAATCTGCAGGAAGAGGGTGGCCACTGTTCACACCAGGCAGCTCCTGCCTCTGGTCCTTTCTGCTGCACCAGTGGAACTCTGGTCTCAGGTGGAATGCACTGGACCCTCCCTTGTACTAGTGGAACTCTGGTCTTGGGTGAAACGCACTGGACCCTCCCTTCTTGCTGCCCCTGAGGAATGTTCTGGGATGAACCACAAGTGGGGACCATAGAGGGCACCTGACAGAGGAGTGCTCGGTGTCACCGGATCCCAAGGCCTGACGTTGGAGCCAAGGGCGGTGCGTGTAAAGAGGCCTGAGTGAGTGGCAGCCCCCGCCTCCGTGAGTGTCAGGCTGGTGGCAGCCCCCAGCCTCTGTGAGTGTCAGGTTCATGGCAGCCCCCAGCCTCTGTCAGTGTCAGGTTCATGGCGGGTCCCAGCCTCTGTGAGTGTCACGCTCCTGGGCTCTTATGAGTCAGTGTTCATCAAATTGTGTTGGCCTCTCATCAGATCAGCCGAGGATCCACGTTCCAGGCCATTTCTGCAGCAGTTAGCATGTCTTGCGGTGGGATTTCTCTGCTTGCCCCTTAAGCCTTGCTTTTGCAGTCTTGCCCTCAGAGTGGCCATTAGCCCTGATTGTTTCAGGACCCCAAGGCTGGGCCCGTCCCTACCCAGAGCACACCAGAGCGAGGGCACCAGCAGTGGATTCACAAACACAACTGAGCTCCCGGCTTCCAGTTCCTTACACTGAGATTTCTTACTGTGCCAAGCAAAGTTATAAATGAACAGAGGCCTGTGGGCTTAACTCTCAGAGCTTCTCCTGGAGAGCAGCACTGCTGTCAGCGCAGCCCCTCTAAGCCTCAGCAGGCCAGTGCCCTTTTCCATCAGCCCATTGCCACTCTGTTCTTAAATCCATATAAGCATATCCTGAGTTAAAAAAATGCAATTTGCAAATTATTCGATGAGTGGCAGGTCTCAGGAAGAGCTCGCCTGGTACACAATTTGCACCAGGAAGTGGAGGCTGCATTAAGGACAAGGGCTGGAGGCCATCTCTCCAACTGAAGGACCAAAGCTGAGAGGGAGGAAGCGTCAGGTGGGGCTCAGAAACTGAACCCTGCCCTTCATCAGAAAATACGAGATCAAGATTCAAGTCCAGACATAAGGACAACTTTCCAGTTCTGAAGAGTGCAGGACCCTCTGCTTGGGCTGCACTGAAAGAATTTTAAAAATGTGGCTGCAGGCTAATCTTTCCAACTTTCCATCAGATAAGCCTAAAGCATTTAAGAACATTTTTGAACCAAGAGTTCATTAAATTCCACGACATATTTTGAGCACTACCGCAAATAATGACACGTAATTCACAAGCAACGGGCGAGTGGAGCCTCTAAGCTGAATGGCCCAGGGACCCTCCAGCCACGAACATCCAACAAGAAGCCTGGTGTACTTTGTAACTGGCTAAGCTCCTCATGACAATGCTGGAAATGTGGGAAGAGATCAGGGTGCGAACGCTTTGCATACAGACGCCCGGGAGAGTGGGGAGAGTCCCCAGAAGTTGGCACCAGCAGGGCGGCCTCCAGGAGGGCAGGCAACACCTGCGAAGATTCGTCCCCTGAGGTTCTAGATCCTTCTGAGGCCAACCTATCAGCTTCTTCATTGTCTTTGATGCTGCTAGGACCAGGAACATACTTTTGTTAAAGTGAGAAAAAAAAATCCAAATGGTTTATTATTTATCCCAAGTGTTTTTCCACATTGCAATGCAACCCCCAAATCAGGAATGAAATCGTGTCATCTGAGCGTTACGGTACTTAAGGAGATTTTTCATGTTGTCCACAGTCAAATGAAAGGGAAAAGTGTTCATTATCGGGTATAGATATTCTGCATATGAGATCACCGTCAACTCTCAAAATTCAAGAACAATGATTATTCTGCCTAGAAGAAGAAAGTATACATTTTTAATTGTAACATCAATATTTCCAACAGAAAATTGAATTTACTGATCTGAGTAAATGTGAGAAAATGGTGGCCCTTTCCAAACGCTGCCTGAGGGCCAAGGTACCAAATTTCCCAGCCCTTCCCATCACTTGTCACCCTAAAAAACAGAGAGATTCTCTGAAAGAAAAGAGATTTATCTGGAAATGAAGGATTGCTATGGGAGCGTGTACGCCATAGTAAACTCTGTGTGTGTTCAGGGAGGAAAAGGAAGACAAAGGTTTTTAAAGGAAGAAAGGAGGAGGATTACATACTTGTCGGGGTAATTATCCTTGGCTGCCCTTACATTGCGTTTAGTGTGAAACTGCTGCCTTACGTATTTTAAACTCAGCTTAAAGGTTTCTCTGTGCACAGTAGCTGGGTGTGTAAACAGACACCTACTCTTCTGCCCCTCACCGAGCTTTGGGCAATTCCAGGCAGCCAAACGTTCAAACCATGTCCCAGTAAGGCAAATGCTGAGCTATCACCAATGCGGCTGTTTCTGTGCCTGATTCTATTTTCTGCTTCTCACATGCCTTTTTCTGTCCATAAATCTTCTCTGACCACCCGGCAGTGTCCAAGTTGCTCTAAGCCTGTCCTGGTCTGGGGTCGGAGCCTGTCCTGGTCCCTACCCGGTTTGAGAATCGCTCTTCACTCAGTGAAACTCTGTTAAATTTGATTTGTCTAAAGTTTTCATTTTTTTTTTCCCTACAAAGATATATGACAAGGGTGACACACCTGTCTGAGGCTGGCCAGGTAGTTGGTGGCAGACATCCTCGCAGAAGTGTTTCTTGCGTCCGGTTGCAACGGCCTTTGTGTGCGGCTGTGGTTTTTGCAGGCTTTTGTGATACTTTCTGTGTTCAGGCATTCATGCAAGGGCACCCTCTCCTCGTGGCCTTGCCTGGCTCTGTTTGTTAGGGTTTTCTTGACATCAGTGACTCCATTTTGACTGTGACAACTTTCATGCATTCAGACTTCTGTGTTACAGTGGTGGTGGTATTTCAGATTCTTTTGTCGATTGACCTCATTGCCTCCTCCAATTCCTAAGAACCACCTTAATTTAATGTAACGTGTTTGAAGAACACTATAGGAAACAAGATGGGACAACTGGAAGACCTCATATTTTCAATAGTTGCTACAATGAAATTGATGTAAGATGTTGAGAGAGAGTGTATCGGGGCATTTGACACATCTCTTACTAACAGCTGCAGTAGGAAGGCATCCCTTTTTGTGTGTGGTGTTGTTACTGGAAAGGAGTTTGGACCCAGACCCCAAGAGAGGGTTCTTGGATCTCTTGCAAGTAAGAATTTGGGGCAGGCCCATAGAGTGGAAGCAAGTTTATTAGAGAACTAAACGAGCAAAAGGATGATGGCTGCTCCACAGACAGGGCGGCCTCAGGGCTGCCTGCTGGCTATTTTTATGGCTATTTCTTGATCACATGCTAAACAAGGAGTGAATAATTCATGAGTTTTCTAGAAAAGGGGCAGGGAATTCCCAGCTCTGAGGGTTCCTCCCCTTTTCAGACCCTATCGGGTAACTTCCAGACATTGCCCTGGCATCTGTAAAGTGTCATGGTGCTGGTGGCATGTTTTTTTGCATGCTAATGCATTATAATTTGCTCATAATAAGCAGGACAACCAGAGGTCACTTTTGTGGCCATCTTGGTTTGGTGGATTTTGGCTGGCTGCTTTCCCCAATCCTGTCTTATCAGTGGGGTCTTTGTGACCTGCATCTTGTGAAACCAGTCCTGCCGACCTCCCAGCTCCTCCGTGGCTGAGAGTGCCTCACCTCCTGGGAATGCAGCCCTGTAGGTCTCAGCCTCATTTCACCAGCCCCTGCTCAGGATGGAGTCACTCTGGGTTGAACGCCTCCGACAGTGCTCTACCCAAATGTCCAATCTCCACTGCCCAGCTTCAACAGGAACCCAGCACCCCTCTTTAGGGCTGAGGTCCAGTCCCATCCAGAAATAGCTTCACCTCCAAGGCTGAGCCCCAGACATGTGCATCTGCCTCCACTTGGCCTTTGATTTCTTGGCTCATGTGGTCTTTCCCCCGGCTGCCTTGTCTGCAGTGACCTCCAGAAAGATGGACTCACACTCACCAGAAGTGAATGTGTCCTGAAACTCAGGATGTAGATGTGTAGACAATAGAATGTCTGAGGGTAGAATTCAGGATGGCTATATCAATATTTCTTTTTTCTTTTTTGAGACGGAGTCTCGCTCTATTGCCCAGGCTGGAGTGCCGTGGCATGATCTCGGCTCACTGCAAGCTCCACCCCCTGAGTTCAAGCAATTCTTCTGCCTCAGCCTCCCGAGTAGTTGGGATTACAGGTGTGCACCACCACGCCTGGCTAATTTTCATATTTTTGGTAGAGATGGGATTTCACCATGCTGGCCAGGCTGGTCTCGAACTCCTGACCTCAGGTGATCCACCCACCTTGGCCTCCCAAAGTGCTGGGATTATGGGCGTGAGCCACCACACGCAGCCAATGTTTCTTTAAATATGATCTAAACAAGTTTCCTAAGTTCATACATGTTTAGCATCTATCAGTCAGAATTCCTTCCATAGGAATTAGTGTCATTACGTTTTGTACTGAAAGTATCAGTTACAATACGAGTTACAAACTTTTTGGTTGTGCCTATTTTTAAAAGATACAAAGTGACATACTGTCAGTCACCAGTATTAATTTTTAATTCATTAATTAATTTATTTATTTTTCTGAGACGGAGTCTCGCTCTGTCACCCAGGCTGGAGTGCAGTGGTGTGATCTTGGCTTACTGCAACCTCCGCCTCCAGGGTTCAAGAGATTCTCCTGCCTCAGCCTCCTGAGTAGCTAGGACTACAGGCGTCTGCCACTATGCCTGGCTAATTTTTGTATTTTTAGTAGAGGTGGGGTTTCACCATATCAGCCAGGCTGGTCTGAAACTCCTGACCTTGTGATCCACCCACCTCACCCTCCCAAAGCGCTGGGATTACAGGTGTGAGCCACGGCACCCGGCCTTTAATTGGTTTTAATTTTAATAGCCTTTATCAAGGTAGTGAATTTGTTTTTTAGTAACTATAGCTCAAATTAGTTTTCCGTATTCAATAACTCTTTTGGCATACTGAGGAAAACTATTTCACTTTTTGCTTTTTCAGATGACTTTATTAAAAAGGTAAAGAGCCACACCAACAGCTAATGTTAGACAGAAAACTGCCAAAAGTTGTAAATTAGAAACTTGGGAAACTTCTCACAATCTTGTGTGTAGTTCAGGGGAAGAAAAATATTTTGTCTCTATTTATCTCAGGTTCTCCAGCTTGGACCACAAAAGTGAGACCAGCCAAAAGCAGACTACTAGGAGAAATCCAAACCAAAGATTATAGCCTCTGCTTCCACAGGGGAGCTCCCAGAGATGAGTGCTTCCCAGGGGTGTTCAGAGCCTGGGTTGAAATACCAGCAAAGGAGAAGAGTTGAGGGCTTCTGGGTGGAGGAGGCAAGTTATGAGGAGGTGATCAGGAAAAGTGCTGTGTGTGAACGAGGGCTGTCGGGCAGGGCTGCTATGCAGACAGAGGTCTGGCCTTCTCCACTGATAAGAGCAGAAACTGTCTTGTGACAAACAGGAGGGAATTCAACTTTGAGGTCTCTGGTTCTTGAATGACCTTGTTTTAAGCGTCCTCGTACAGGAGAGAGAGACACCTTTTACGAAGGTGACTTGTCCTCACAAAGGAAAGCTTGTGCCCCGTTTTTAGAGTTTTCCCTGCATCTGCTCATTCTCAATGTCCTTCAGCTCAAAATCATCTTTATGCCAAATGGGCCTATTTTGGGGTGGCAAGTTCTGGTACTTTTGCTTGACAACACCTCTTCCTTAGACCGTTTTCCATCTGCTTTGCCTCCAGTTATCAATGTGTTCTGTCACTCTTGAGAGACTAAAATCTAGCACTTTGGAGGATAAAATGACTGCGAGTTCCTGTTAAATTAAGTTCAGCCTAGAGCTTCCTTTCTCTGTACGCTGTCACCAAGTTTTGGCTCATCAGAGAAGGCCAGCTGCTCAAACCTTGTTCAAATAAGGCAAATGCCGAACCGCAACCAGTCCAGCTGTTATATCCACTTTCCGTCTGTCACTTTCCTTTTGGTGTCCCTAAGTCTTCCACTTCGTGGCTATGCTGGAGTCTCTGAGCCTTCTCTAGCTCAGGAGGCTGCCCAATTCACCAATCATCCATTGCTCAATTAAACTCTGTTAAATTTAATTTGGCTAAGGTTTTCTTTTTAACAGTGCATTTAACTGTCCTTTCAGCTTTCCAAAGTTTACTCTTTTAACAAATACCGAGTGCCTTTTCTAAAGTGAAAACTCTGCTGTCTCTGTGTAATTCTCCCAAGGCATCTGCTCTCAGATTCCGAGCATCTAGAATTGGGAGGGTCAGACCCCCACACACAAGAGAGTTAGAAGTTGCAGATGACACCAAAACGGGCAGGGTAGCAGCGGAGGGAACTCTCTTGTGACCAACAGGAGGGAATTCATCTCTGAGGTCTCTGGTCCTTTAATGACCTTTCTTTCAGCTTCACGGACATTTGCATATCGGCTCCAATTTTAAACTTGCCCTAATGGGGACCCAGGGAGTCAAGATCCTTCTACAAACAAGACAAACAAGGGGGGACATGAGATTTAGCCACTTCTGTATTCTACTTTTGCTAGATCATTTTGAGCTAAAGGACATTGTTAACGAGCTGTCGACCTAAAAGGAAGGAAAAGGCAGAAGCACAAAATGTGATTTAAAGAGTTGAACTGAGCCAAAGCAAGGACAGCAGCCGGGAAGACTCAGCCCCAGGCAACCCTGGCCGGATGCTCAGGACTCAGCCTCAGGCAACCCTGGCTGGGTTTGGCCAGGAGATCCGTTCCACCTTTGGCATAGGCAGCTTTTTAAAAGCAAAAGCAGGGAGACAGAAAAGGGGCTGGTGCAAAGTGTTTGCAGCAATTCTCATTGGTGTGCAGCAATAGCGTTGATTAGCGATTGCGGATACATTGGTAAGCTATTAGAGGCAGGGGGTTACAGTGTCTGGTGGGGCATGAGGAGGCTACTATGGCAACAGAGAGCGGTTTCAAGAGGTGGATACACAGCTCAGGGTGGAGGTGGATCCTGATTGCTGTCTCATTTGAGCCTCTCTGGGCCTAAGAATTTGAAAGGGTTCACATTCCTTAGATAAAAGTTATTTTCTTTCCTCACAGTAGATTCAGAAAAAGCTCTAAAAACAGGAACAAGTTTTCCTTTTGCGAAGGAAATTTACATTTGTCAAAGATATCTCCCTCTTCTGCACCAGGAAGAGCAGAAGTCTCAGCAACTCCTACTGGGGAGCAAGCCAGGCTTGAATCAGCGGGTCCAGCATCACCAGCAGAGGCTCACCAGCAGAGCCTCACCAGCAGAGCATCACCAGCAGAGCATCACCAGCAGAGCATCACCAGCAGAGCATCACCAGCAGACACCAGCAGAGCATCACCAGCAGAGCTCACCAGCAGAGCCTCACCAGCAGAGCATCACCAGCAGAGCATCACCAGCAGAGCATCACCAGCAGACACCAGCAGAGCATCACCAGCAGAGCATCACCAGCAGACACCAGCAGAGCCTCACCAGCAGACACCAGCAGAGCCTCACCAGCAGACACCAGCAGAGCCTCACCAGCAGAGCATCACCAGCAGACACCAGCAGAGCCTCACCAGCAGAGCCTCACCAGCAGAGCATCACCAGCAGAGCCTCACCAGCAGACACCAGCAGAGCCTCACCAGAGGCCCAGCAGACACCAGCAGAGCATCACCAGCAGAGCCTCACCAGCAGAGCATCACCAGCAGAGCTCACCAGCAGAGCATCACCAGCAGAGCATCACCAGCAGAGCATCACCAGCAGAGGCTCACCAGCAGAGCCTCACCAGCAGAGCATCACCAGCAGACACCAGCAGAGCCTCACCAGCAGAGCCTCACCAGCAGACACCAGCAGAGCCTCACCAGCAGAGCATCACCAGCAGAGCCTCACCAGCAGAGCCTCACCAGCAGAGCATCACCAGCAGACACCAGCAGAGCATCACCAGCAGAGCATCACCAGCAGACACCAGCAGAGCCTCACCAGCAGAGCCTCACCAGCAGAGCCTCACCAGCAGAGCCTCACCAGCAGACACCAGCAGAGCCTCACCAGCAGAGCCTCACCAGCAGAGCCTCACCAGCAGAGCATCACCAGCAGAGCATCACCAGCAGACACCAGCAGAGCCTCACCAGCAGAGCCTCACCAGCAGACACCAGCAGAGCCTCACCAGCAGACACCAGCAGAGCCTCACCAGCAGAGCCTCACCAGCAGAGCCTCACCAGCAGAGCCTCACCAGCAGAGCATCACCAGCAGAGCCTCACCAGCAGACACCAGCAGAGCATCACCAGCAGAGCCTCACCAGCAGAGCCTCACCAGCAGACACCAGCAGAGCATCACCAGCAGAGCCTCACCAGCAGAGCATCACCAGCAGAGCATCACCAGCAGAGGCTGGCCTACCTGCTTTCCCTGGTCATTTTCCTGTAATTTGCCAACTGCACCCAGAAGCTCAAAACTCCTTTCCTTTGTTTGGGTCTGAGATGATGGATAAACACAAGTCCACCCACCCCGGCACTCTCAGCACTGGGTGCTGCTGTGTGTACCTGTGAGAGGCACGTGTGAATAAACTTCTGTTTTTCTCATGTTAACCTGTTTCTCGCAAGTCTAATTTACAAGTCCGCAGCTGTGGAAACTGTGATGGGTACAGGAAAAGGATTTTATTTTTTTCTCCCCTCCACCGCAGTCCTGCCCACGTAACGTTCCATTGGCTAGAAACCAGTTTGCTGTTACCTGATCGACATCTGACTGTTCTATTTAGGCTCCACCTGACGAGAAGGGGTGCGGGAACTGGAGCCCCACCTGCCCCAGGAGGAGAGCGCAGACTTTGATGAGCTGCTGCAGTTTCTCC
Source organism: Nomascus leucogenys (assembly GCF_006542625.1). Classification (NCBI taxonomy): domain Eukaryota; kingdom Metazoa; phylum Chordata; class Mammalia; order Primates; family Hylobatidae; genus Nomascus; species Nomascus leucogenys. Next base: position 12,531 of record NW_022097702.1, read on the forward strand.
TGGTGAGCTCCTGCAGGGTCGTGAATGGGGACTGTGGGCTCTACATGAGTTCCCACACAGGGAGAGCCTGTCTTGGGCTCTATGTCACACAGGGAGGTGCCACCTCACCTTCTAGCCCAGTGGCAGACACTTAAAGCCTCTGATGTTAGTTCCAGCTCCTCCTTCAGCCCTAACTTTTAATGTTCTTTCCTTTGTTCTTTTTTCTTTTTTTGAGAGCTGCAAGCTTGTTGTGGTCACGGTGCTATTCTTCCCATGAGCCACCCACAGGACCACCTGCCTCCTGTCCCCTTCATGCACATGGGCCGATGTCTCATGGAAGGAAGTGGTGAACTGGAGGGAGCTCACATGCTCCCCTGGGCTCCTCATCTGGGGGCAGCTCTCAGGGTGCAGGGGGCTCAGACCGGACTCTCTGCATTGCCACGCACCTGCCTGTGACTTGGGACAAAGCATTTGGCTTTCTCAGCCGGTTTCCTGTGGTGCACGAAGGAGATAGTGACACCTACCTTTGCAGATGTTGGGGCTCAGAGCATGATACCCCAAGGTATGCACCTTGGCTGCGGTGTTCGTTGAGCTGCGGGATGCTGAAAGGCTCCGACGCTAGGCTGCGGTCTCTCATTCTCCTCTCTCCCTCCTCAGCCTCCCTAAAGCAGTGGTAGAAACTGGAATTCCTATGCCCCTAGGCAGTCCTAAAACCTAGAGTCCCCCTCCCTAAAAGCAAGCCAAAAAACCTGGAAAGATCACTCTCTCCCTTCTCCCTTCAAGACACTCATTCCAGAAGGGTCCTGTCCCGTAGACAGAAGGAAGAAACTGTAGGGGCCAAGGGAAAACCCCCTTTTTACCCCCTGAAGGTTTGCTAAAAGTCTACTGGTAAAAGGATGATTAATAAGAGTAAAGGCACGCAGATAGGAACAGGCACAGGATGAGGAAGTGCTGCCCCACCATGCGATGGGACAGACGCTGATACACCCGCCCTTTTAGGGGAAAGGGAAATGGGGTGTGTGGATGAGTTTAGCGGGTAGTAAATGACCTTTAGGGAAATTCAATGGGCTTGGAGAATATACAGTGATCTGAGGCAACGTCTGTTGGGCCCACAGAGCAGACCGTGGCTTATGACACGTCTGTCCAGGTGGATTGACACTTTGGTCTTTCTTTCTGTGACAGGAATCCAGCTGAGAAAAACTCAGGGAAGAGACCAGGGGTGACCGTTTCCTTCTTTGGTGGGTTCAGACTCAGACAGCAGCTTCACCCTGTGCTTTGGGCCGCAGGGAATTCAGATGGGACGTGAGGGAGGGTGATCAGAGACACCTGGAGAGGCTGTTTCTTCAGTTCAACACATCAAAGCCCCACATTCTGGGGTGTCGATTCCCGAGCCCCCACAGCGTGCTACCCAGAGAGGCTGAGAGGAACATGGACGGACCAGCCTTGCTGGGGCCCCTGCTGGGCGCTCTCTCCCTTTGTCCCATCATGTTTCTCCATGGCCGCCCATCTTCATGGAATCCAAGCAGAATCTCAGCTTTCCCTTGGTCTTTGGGTCTTCCTTGGGAAACCTCAGGGGCTACATAAAACTTGGATTAAAGAAATGCGTTGTGTTTTTCTCTTGTTAACCTGCCTCTCATTCTAGGGGTGTCAGCCAGGTCGCGACCTTATGATGAGTGAGGAAAGGTCTCACAGCAAACAGGACTCTTGCTGAAGGCAGCGGGAGGGTCGGGCGCCACCTGGGGATGGGGAGAGATGAGGAACCCAGTTAGCTATGGAGGAGGTCAGGTGTGGAGGGTGGGGGTTCTCTCTAAACTAACATAATATTTTTGCTACCACTGGGCGAGGCAGGCCCAACAGGGAGAATGCTAAGGTCAAGCCTAAGGAGCCTGACCAGACTTCGGTCAAGGCAGGTCTTTCCCAGCACCGAGGAGGTGAGAAGAAGATAATACACACTCTGCTTTCTTTGAGACCTTGCTCAAAAATTGTTTCTTTCTTTTTTTTTTTTTTTTTGAGGCAGAGCCTCACTCTGCCAGCCAGGCAGGAGTGCGGTGGCATGATCTCGGCTCACCGCAACTTCTGCCTCCCTGGCTCAAGCAATTCTCTTGCCTCAGCCTCCCGAGTAGCTGAGATTACAGGCGTGAGCCACCACGCCCGGCTAATTTTTGTATTTTTAGTAGAGACGGGGTTTCACCATGTTGGCCAGGCTGATCTCGAACTCCTGACCTCAGCTGATCCACCTGTCTCGGCCTCCCAAAGTGCTGGGATTACAGGTGTGAGCCATTGCGCCTGGCCACTCAAAGCTTTTTTTTTAATGCAAAATAGAAGTTACTTCAGCTTTAAAATGACACATTGAAAAATCCTAGTTCTTTCTAAGGCTTTTATTTTATTTTGAGACGAAGTCTCACTCTGTCACCCAGGCTGGAGTGCAGTGGTGTGATCTCAGCTCACTGTAACCTCTGCCTTTCGGGTCCAAACAATTCTCCTGCCTCAGCCTTCCAAGTAGCTGGGATTACAGGCGTGCGCCACCATGCTCGGCTAATTTTTGTATTTTTACTAGAGACGGGGTTTCGCCATGATTGCCAGGCTGGTCTCGAACTCCTGACCTCACATAGTCTGCCCGCCTTGGCCTCCCACAGTGCTGGGATTACAGGTGTGAGCCAAAGCACCTAGCCTTCCTTACACTTTTAAAAGCTCAACTTACAAAAGCTGTTCTTTTCTTTAAATACGACAGGTGTGAGCAATCGAGATTTATTGGTCCTTTGATTAACCTTCGGTCCTGCCCACAAAGTGGTGAACTGAATATCATTAAACCTTCCATGTGGATTTTACAAGTGTGATGTGCTCACCTTCCCCTAAAAGCCCCACTGTCTGTTGCTTCCTTGTATTTTTTTTTTTTTTTTTTTTGACAATAAAGCTGATAAGCAGCGGGGCTGTGTTTCTTTTAATGAGCCTGGGTGCACACATGGAGGGATCACAGTTACATCAGTAACAAAAATACACAATTGAAATTTTAGTCTCATGGCTGAGGCGTCACTTTAATTGATCAGATTCTCTTAAATATTTCAATTCTTAAAATGCTAAATATGCCTAATTCTAACACAGAAAATACTTTATTTCTTCATTCTAATTTTTGCAACGTTGAAAGATGCCTATGACTGAGAGATGAAAATACAAGCGGACAATGGATTGACCACACGTGAAAGCAGAAATCAGACCCACAACCAGCACAGGACACCAAGCCCTTACCCGCAATGAACAGTCCCGGATGCCCGCCTGCTATCTGCAAATCAGACGTGCAGGAATCCCGATCGCTGTCTCTAGTGACGATCCAAAAAGCTGAGCAACAACGCCGTAACAATCAGCTCCAACTGGTCAGAGCTTAATAACTCACAGCTGCCCCGACTCCTGCCCTGACGTCCCATTGAGGACAAACTGAGAAAGACAAATGTGCTCCCCCGACACTTACACCGGACGCCCCGATTCCAGTTGCCGCCCCAGCTCCCAGGCCAGCAGCCTCCATCGGGGCTCACCGGGTGCCTTCCCTTCCCCGGGAAGCTCCCACGCCCAGCCTGCCGGAGTCTCTGCGAAAATGCAAGTGATGGTGCTCGGCTCCCTAACTCTAAGGAGCTCGGGATAAGCAACCTCTGTCTCTTGTCATTTGGGCAGTCTTTGCTTATTTCCACCGTACTAAGGAAACAATTTGAGGCTCCCAAGTAATTTTGGGGGTGGCCTTCCCAGCTTGATGAGGTTTTGTAAGCCATCAGAGAGACAGGCTGGGAGCGTCTGGGGAGACACATGGGGCCTGAGTTATGGTCTCATTTTCAGGTAGTGTCACAACCTCAATTTTTCAGTTTCTTTGTAAAGTCAGTAACGTCCATCTAGACTTCTACATCCCCCGATGAACCTCTGCACTAAATTCTATCTAAATAAGTTTAAACTAGCTCCTAAGTTCTGAAGATCTTTGAACATGACAATGCTGTATTCTTTTTAAACCTTCTTTTCTGGATAAGTCACGTCTTACTTGGATTCTAATATTCTTAGGCCACATCTCTCTTTAAAGAGGTCACTCCTAGTACAGGAGGGAGACAGAGTCCTGTTCATTCCAACACGGTCCCCTCCTGGGTAGAGGGGCAGAGATTCTCTCTTTGGGAAAAGATGAGGAGAGGATTTGGGAAAAGATGAGGAGACGGTTCCATGACCCGTCTCATTGCGGTGAGACACTTCTCAGGAACACCTCCGTTGTCAGACATGCCTGGCGAAGCTGGGTTCTGGGGAAAGGCCTCCGCCCTCAGACATGCCTGGTGAAGCTGGGTCCTGGGGAAAGGCCTCCGCCTTCAGACATGCCTGACAAAGCTGGGTCCTGGGGTGGATGCTGTTCAGGCATCAGGAGGCCCCTTCTGTGGGGATAACTGTGTAAGACACCTCGCTTGGGGCTGACGCATACAAGACGTTTAACGATGGCACATCTCTGGCTCTCTCCCCAGATGGTCTTGGGTGGTTTTGTTCCCCATATATCAAAGAAGGCAAATGAGTTGAATGCCTACTGTTTGTATCTCACACATGAGAAGGAAACAATTTGTTCCTTAGAAAAGGGAAACACTATGATTGCTCATGGTTTTTATCAGATGCTTCACGTTTTGTTGGCGGCCTGTGGAAAGGGCATGGTTCTCTGCTGTTGCTGGGTGAGGCTGCCGGCCTCCGAGGGGAGGGATGGATCCTAAGGAAGGCCGGGCTCCCACCGCATTCGGCCAGAAAACAAAGCCGTGGTGGAAGCTGGGGACAGTTGTTGAGCCCTAAGTATTGATGGCCATGACTTACCTTCGATTATCTCTCTTCTGGGCTCTAAGACGGAATTCTCAATCTCCTGATTCCATCACCGGCCCCTCCCTCTTCTTTCCTTCTCTGATTAATTTCCCACCTTTATCCAGCCATGCACACACACACCCCTCTGTTTGTGGGTAATACTGGTCCTTCTTTATTTCCTTATCATACCTTTTGCTCAACGAAGATTTGAAGAACCTGGAAGGACACGAACAATGCTCTAGAAAGAAAAAACCCATTTAATTAAAAAGCAAGAAGAGGACAAAAAGAAATTAGGATGTGAGGATGGGGTCAGAGACCAGATGGGAAGTCCAGCACGCCCCACATTTGGCCTCACACAGGGGAGGCCTCATTAGGACCAACGGTGAGGCTTCCCCTTAGGCCACTCTATTTGATACTGGAAGTCAGGGTGCTTGGGAGCTGCCATGTGCCTGTTTTATTATTATACAAGGGGGTCTATGCCAACCACATTCATTAGGATGGGATGTTTTCCGCTTGACCCAGTGTCTGTACAGTGACTGATAACTTGTGTGTGTCATAGTAAGTAAAATACAAAGGATGAAAGCCCGATTATCTTCATATACTTAAATTGCTTCTCCCTTAAGACCCTGAGCTCTGCCTCATTACCCAGCTGTGTTGTGTAAACCAGTAAGTATCTGAGACAGGTCTCAACCAATTCAGAAGTTTATTTTGCTAAGGCCGAGGACTAAACTCTGATCTTTTTATCTTGCCCAAATCCCTATTGAAGGGGTCTGGGGAGTGATGCCCTGCCAACCATCAATTCTCATCAGATGGGTTTTATTCAACCTATATATCATGGCTTACTTTTCCAACCTGACTCTGGCATAACATTACAAGACAAGGAAGAAAATCAAAATATTTTACCCCAAAACATGTTTCTTTGCCATATTTTGAAATGGCCCTGCAAAGCTGTTCTTTGTAGGGGGAAAATTTGCATCTGTAAAGAATCTCTGTTAACATAACTGGATCTTTTCTTCCAGGCCCTCTCAATCCTGAAGAGATTAACTAAGATCCGAATAGGAAGGCCGGGCACAGTGGCTCACGCGCTAATCTCAGCACTTTGGGAGGCTGAGGTGGGAGGATCACAAGGTCAGGAGTTCACGATCAGTCTGGCCAACATGGTGACACCCCGTCTCTACTAAAAATACAAAAAATTAGCCGATGTGATGGTGTGCGCCTGTAATCCCAGCTACTCGGGAGGCTGAGGCAGGATAATTGTGTGAACCCAGAAGGCGGAGGCTGCAGTGAGCCGAGATTGTGCCATTGCACTCCAGCCTGGGCAATAGTGTGAGGCTCCGTCTCAAAAAAAAAGAATAAAAAAAAAAAAAAATCTGATAGGAAACATTAGTCATCTATTGTCTCTAAGGGGAGCCACTATAAGACTTCAAAAGAACTTTGGTTTCCACAATCTTTATCTTAACTTGAACATTCCCTTTCTATCAATCCCAGCCAGGTCTTTAGACAAACTCAACCAATTGTCAATCAGAAAATGTTTAAATTCACCAATAGCCTGGAAGCCCCCACTTTGAGTTGTCCCACCTTTCTGGACCAAACCAAAGTATTTCTTAGATGTATTTGATTGATGTCTCATGCCTCCCTAAAATGTATAAAATCAATCTGTGCCCCGACCACCTTGGGCACGTGGTCTCAGCACCCCCTGAGGGCTGTGTCATGGACCATGGCCACCCATATTCGGCTCAGGATAAATCTCTTCAAATATTTTACAGAGTCCAACTCTTTTTGTTGATAACTTGCCCCTTCATGCATTTGTAATTTTTTTCTGGATTCTTCACCTACTTTATCATAATCCCCTTATTAAAAGGTTTTTATAGCCATTATTTTAAGAGCTCTCTAGTACTCCATAAAATTCATGGATCATGAATTGCTTCATCATTCCTCTGTAATAGGACTTTAGAGTTGCTTTTATTGATTTTGGTACATTTGTAATTGTTTTGGTATTTCTGGTATAGACTGAGATTGAGGCAAAATATAAATTTTCTAAGATTTTTGAAAATATTGTTAAATTGCTTTCTAAAATATTTACACCAATTCTCAGGCATACTGTCCCTATGGAAAAATAGCTTTTAATAATCCTAACAGACAGACCTGAGTCACCACATCATTAACTTGGCTTGTTCCTGAAGACAGCCTTTGACAGAGCTTCTTCCACCGTGTGCGTCTAGAGAGACAGAGATGCAGGGTCGTAGAAGTGAGAGCCGCCCCTCTCTTCTGTCAGCTCTGAGGACTCTACCAAGGACTGGAGGGGGGCTCACTGCAATCACCAGTGCTTCCAGGAAGCAGTGCTGTCACAAATGAGCCATCAGAACACACTGGCTTATAAGAAGTGCCCAGAGGACCTTGAATCATGAAGCAGCTGAAGACACCACTGGGAATAAATTATGAAATTTAACTAAGGTTATCAGAGTCCCTTTCTCAAATTTTATATTTTGGGTGATTGTGTCTATGAGAGGAGGGTATTTTTGGAATTTTAAACCATGACATTTACGAATATAGGTGATGTGATAGTGGGTAATTCATTGTTAAATTATATTTGAAGGGCAATTTAAGTTTTATGGGTGACTTGCTGCTGGGATCCTTGCCAACAGCATGGAAGTTAAGAAGGCATCATCTTTCAACACCCAGGTAACCAACGATGGGCTGCCTGTCCTTCTGCTCCCCTGATGTGAAACTGGAGAAGGACATGTCTCCCAGTTAACCTGAATCAGTCAGGAGGTGGCAGCCAGTTTGGGACATTCTGTAAAACAATGGCCCTGGGCAGTTGAAAACTGTCTGTGTTCTGGGAGACAGGCAGGCCGAGAAACTGCTCAGTAATAAGGAGGTGACAGGGACAGGGACGGACCAGCTGGGAGCAGTGCGCCGCCTTGACTGGATTCCAGAAGAAGAAAGGCTCTACAAAGGACGTGACTGCCCTGCCTGGGTGCGCTGAGATGCTGACGCATGCACAATGGCAACGCCCCCAAGTGTGGTGGCTGCAGGGCTGCTGGTGGAGAATTCCCTGCCCAGGGGAGCCCTGTGCCGGGAGGCGCCATGTCCTCCGTCCAGGCTCGCTCTCAGATGGCCTAGCCCAGAGAGGGGCAGGAGCGACAGCAAATGGGAAAAGGACGGCCCAGTGGGGATGCCGAGACAGTCACATAGTTTTCTAACAGTCATTGACTTCTATATGCCTCGGAGTTGAGAATCAAACTGGCAAAAATGTTAAAAGCAACTAAGTTGGAGTGAAAGTCTTCGAGGGGATCCCACGGGGCCCCAGACAGCATTTCCCAGACTCAAGTGAAGACGCAGACCCGGGTTAGAGATCCTTCGTGCTACAAATGTGGCAACACCTTTTTTATTTAGAGTAAGATGTGTTAACATCCAGCATGACAAAATTTGTACAAAGTTCACAATTTAAAAATGAAGTATCACAGCAACTTGTGATTCCACACATTTATAGCAAAATTAAAGTGTCAACAAACCCATGCCGTGTAGTACAAAAATAAATCAAACTTCAGTTCCACAGAGAGCACAATAAATAGTTTATACAAAATTCTGTCTTAATAAATGATTACTTAAATTAACTTAGAAATGAATATGAACAATAAGTTATAATAAACTCTGATGACTCACAATAATTCCATATGAAAGGTCAGCATTCTAATATGTGACACTTTTGTGATCCCTATATAATAGTCACAGATAACTTTTGATTGGATATTATGTACCAACGTTAGATGAGCAGCAGGTTTGTGCTTAAAATCCCTTTCCATTGTACATAGGTGATAACAATAAGAATCCAAAACTGATACTATCTAGTACTCTACTAAAAGCATTACTATATTGGCAAAGAAGCTGCAGACACAACGCGGTGGGGAAATGCATATGCTGTTATGAACAATGGGGGCCCTAAAGGCGGCTGGGGCCCTGGGCCACACGGACGGCCTCAGGTGACTGCAAGCACCTTGCTTCAGCTCTCAAAACGCATTCTGAGCATGGCAGCTGCAACCAATAGCACAACAGAAAGGGGGCGCTGTACAGGGAAGGTTCCGCAGAGCCCCGAAGTAATTACATCATCTTTTTCCCAGCTAGTTATTAAAGTCCTTGTGGACAACTGTAAGCTTTTGTACAGTGAACAGTATAAAGTGCCGCTGGGATATACATATATTTATACATATATATATATACCGAGGTTGAGTATTGTATCAGAATATTTGTCGTGAGATCCCTGTAGTCTCCCTTCGCAACATTATTGATCAGCCGTGAGGGCTCCTCTATAATCCATCCAGGTTCAGTGTCACAAGGCTACTGACACGAGGAATTGCACACCTCCGTACGGATATATAGAACAAGGTAAGTGCAAATAGTCGACTGGCACATTGTGGGGACAATGACCCTGTAAGTCCTGTTCTGCTAAAAATATTTTTTTTTTATTTTTACAAAACCCATCTTTTTTTATTTCATAACAAAAATTTAAAGTACGTCCGTACTTCCTGCATAACATCAAGACATGGAAGGAAGAGATGCTATTAAATGGAAATCAAGTCAACATCAGAAAACACAACACATCGTCAAAGGACTACTGAGAAGGGGGAACGCAGCGCTCAAAAGTGGTCTTATGCATACATATAGTGCAGTCATTTGGAGTAAAACAATCAAATCTGGAAGGTATAAACAAGTCTAAGATGATCTAGTTTAAAGCAAAAAAGTGCTGAAGTATATTTAGTTACTTTTAAAATCTGATTGCATTCATTCTTAGAATAGTCACAAGAAATCAAACAACAAGGCTCTGCAAATGCTCTATGGTCAACTGGTCTCCAACCAAGTGTAGAACAGAAACGTCGTGTAAGAGTCCTCTGAATAGGACCAAATGCTTATTCAGAGTCAAAGTCGGGCGGGGGGAGTAGGAGAGAAACTTTACCGAGCTGCCTTCCCACCAGATCCAGCAGAAAACTCGGTCCGGTAACTAGAAGACTCACAAATCATTTGCCTTTATCCCTCAAATGTAAAATAAGAAGATTCATAACAATAATAGGAATAATCATAATTTTTTAAAGTGAAAAGGGGAAATAAATGTTCTTAAATTATCGTTTAGCTTAAATCGAAAACACACAAATTCTGTTGATAAACTACATTGCAATAACAGACAGTTCAGAGGGGCACGAAACTCTAGGGGAGATACAAGAAGGTCGTTCCAAAGTTTATTGAGAATGGAAAAGGAAATCTTCACGTGGTCCACCTCTGATAAGATCCTGTCTGAACTGGAGTTTCCACAGTCACACCATGTAATGCTTAGGAGTTAATTTAAAAGTGCTGTTTAAGCTGCTTTGAATCTTCTGCCAAGTTTCCATGGCTTGATGTTGTCTTACAATAAATTACTTATTTCATTTCTTACAGTTAATCCATATGCCATTTCCTTGGAATGCAAAAAACCTCATTTATTGCCCCCACCATACACCATCCTCCTAAAACAAACAAACAAAAAAGTCACATAATATTTCCAAGCATTGTTCAAAAATAAAGCATTTTTGCAACCAATTCTTGCTATGAAACAATATGCACACAAAATGTATTTCTTAAATTCCATAAAGTCCTCCAACATGAGGCAAATGATAATGTCTAAAAAGCGGCTGGTCGGCCACAACATGGTCATTCAAAGCTGTGGGTTTGTGTGTGTGTGTGTGTTTGTGTGTCCATTTCAGTTCAAAATACTAAAACATTTAATCACTAAAGCATTAAAAAGAATTTACACTCTATTTATTTGATCAGCTTACCTCTTCAGAAATAGATATACCCCAAATGTGCATACATCAGCAGCTATAAACATTACATGGCAGAACACTATGTCAGCTTACATGGAAACGTACAAAATGTGGGTGTATTCAAAAACTATTCTGCAGGTACTATCTTTAAAGCAAGACATAAAATCATTATGAAGTCTTGTAAGCATAACACTGTTTCAAACAGAAATAAATATAGAACACTTTCTGGTAAGTTACAGCAGCAAAAAACAAGAGGCATCCTTTTTAAGCAAGAGTTTCATCACTACAGCAGCTGTTCAGACCTGAATTCCTCTCACAGCCTGCTTTATATTTTCCAGTAGGGCTTTATTTTCTGGACTCTGATAACGATCTTGATTTGTATACATTTCCGTCAAAGTAGTCACGTAAGCATCAAAATTTTGTTCATTGATTGGATCCTACGAGATATTAAATAGTAGTTCATATACAACTTTTATTTTCTTAATAGTATATTTACAAAAGCATAAAATAGTATCATAGCATAGTGCCCCTGGTTTTATACTATTTCAAAGGCCGGCTCAGAGCACACTTAAGTTTCTGGGGTCAGCCCCGCCCATGTTTCTAGCAGTTAATGGTATGGTTTCGGGGTAGTAACCACAAACATTTGCCAAAGGCTGAAGAACCATGAAAATAACAATAAAAACGGCATCTACTTTAGGCTGTGCGCTGTGGAGGGCTCCACATTGCTGCCTTGCGTGCTCAGTCACTTACCATGTGCGGCAGCTGGATGTTAGCCAGGCTGTGGATCAGAGACTGGCTCAGGTTCGCCAGCTCGTGGAGGAGAGACTCGTTCTGCTGCTCAATCACTTTGTTTTCCTCCTCGATGGTCTTCAGGTTGCTCTCCATCGTGGTAATCTGAAATGCACAAGTGTGCTTGACATGTAACACCAGGAGGACCCAGGAGCGTGTGGTTCTTGCCGGGGGCCATGGTCTACTGGGTGCGAAAAAGGGGTCTCTCGCTGAAGGAGAAAGGCTTGGGGCCGGGTGCCGTGGCTCATGCCTGGAATCCCAGCATTTTGGGAGGCCAAGACAGGCAGATCACTTGAGGTCAGGAATTCAAGATCAGCCTGGCCAACATGGTTAAACCCCGTCTCTACTAAAAATACAAAAATTAGCCGGATGTGGTGGCGGGCGCCTGTAATCCCAGCTACTCGGGAGACTGAGACATGAGAATAGCTTGAACCCGACAGGTGGAGGTTGCAGTGAGCTGAGATCACACCATTGCACTCCAGCCTGGGTGACAGAGCGAGATTCCGTCTCACAAAAAAAAAAAAAAAAAAAGAAAAGAAAAGAAAAAGGCTTCAGGTGAGAGCTTGTCATTTAAGGACCTGCTGCCTATGCTTTGGATTCATTGCACTTGACAACTGGGGAACTGAGACTGTTTCCTCGCACGATCCTGTTCTCTCAGCCGGCCTGATGGGACTGCAGTGTGTAGGGGCTTAGTGTGCTACTGACTTGACGCGAATACTTCTCCTTTCTCACCTGAATAAAATTCCGCCACAGCTAAGTCCTCCAATGCTCATTTCTGTGTGGGGGGGTCACTGTTTCTTCAGATGGCACCAGGCTGGCACTGTGCCCACAGGGTGATCTTCCTGCATTTCTCTAAGGAAAAAGGCCCACCACGGACCCTTCCTCGCATATTCCAGAGATAATTTAAGTATCACCAAGGTCAAGGGGCTTGAGTTCAGGGCCTCTGCCTATAACCACACAGGACGAGCTTCACACACAGCAGGCGGGGAGCTGCCCTGCCCATGGGGTGTCTGCCTCAGGCACCCAGGGGTGCCTCTGCCCTGCGTGATCTGGGGCTTCTCCCTGGAAGACCGAGCCGACCCGCAGAGTCCAGGGCTGGCTTGCCTGGCCTGCCCGCTCCTCTCCTTCCCTGACGTGTCATTCCCAAGTCCTCTCACGAGAGTCTCTCCTCCTCTCCCTCTCGGCCCTGCCTTCTCCTATGTTCTGGCCCTCCCTTGGCTGTACTGGGTCAAGTCCCAGGTTCTCCCAGTCACCGGCCTCAGGCCCAAGCCCCGTTAGAAAACTGGAGCCCCTCAGAGGCGCCCTACAGGATGAAGTGGGGAGGGTGGGCCTTCTCCTTGGAAGGAATCGCAGCCCCCACCATTCCCGCAGGGACAGGTCCCTGTGGAGAGCCCACCAAAATCATAATGTTCCCCTCCCAGCCGCCCCCTTGCAGGCTCAGGAGTGGGTGCCTGCCCTCCCATGACTCCTGGGTGGGCCCCGAAGGGCTGCGTGCCTGGTGCTTGTCTTCCAGAGCGTTCTGTAGCCCTTCCTGGGCGACCCTGAGCAGGAGGCTCCTGCCCTTTGCATCTGGTGGCTTTCCTAGACGGCGGCTGCTCCAGGCCCCTCGGCCCCTCCTGTCTGTGCTCAGGGAACCCTGCAGAGGCCTCCCCATCACTGGCCCTCAGCAGGCGCTCCTGGATGAGCCCAGCCCAGCTCGCCTCTGGTTGAGTGTCTCAGAGGTGCTTCTGGCTATTCCACTATCCTAGCTAGGCAAAGTGTGGGCTCTTTTTCTGGAAAATGGGAATAATGCTCCTTGCATTATGAACTCACACTGAGATGTGCAGTGTGTTTGCAGTGAGAAGACATTTGTTATTCCTGGGGCCTCTGATCTGGTCTTAGGGGCCCAGAGTAAACGGAAGTCCAACTGCTCCCCCGGCTTAGCAGAGAAGCAGCCTGTGGGGTGACCAAGGCAGGGGTGGCACCCTGTCTCATTGTCCCCAGCAAAATTCTTGGGGACACATTTTAGATCCGTTCCTCCTTCAACTTATGTTCTCTGCTGGAAAGTCTAGCCCCTTCTGCAGAGGCGGAGACATCTTCCTGTGTTCAGGAATCTCTGTGAGACTCAGGAGTTAGGCCGTTCCTTCCCATGCTACCCGGGTCTGTGGCTGGGATGGGGGTGGGGGGGGTCCCATGCTTATAAATGCTTTGCTTTTCTCAAAATGGAACAAATCTCATTGTGTTGAATCCGCTTAGCTGTGGAACAAAATATGCAGTTTGAACAAACATCCCATCAAAGCCCTGGCCAAAATGATCATCTCCTGAACCAGGCTGCTTGGCGAGCCCCGTCCAGGGTCAGAAGGGATGTCTGGAGACCCAAAACCAGAACCGACGGGTATCTGCCAGGTCTTGCAGCCTCACCTCCCTCAAGCGCATCCCCCGTGGCCCCTGCATCTCCTGCATCTCCAGCCCACACACGCAGGGCCCCGGGCTTCTTGCATGTGAACACATTTGCTTGCCTGAGGCCTTCCTCCAGGGTGGCAAGAAGCTGAGTGTCTCGGTCACTGCTGCCCGTTACTATCCTAGCCAGACAAACTGTGGGCTCTTTTTCTGGAAAATGGGAGTAATGCTCCTTGCCCACAACATCAACTCACACTGAGATGTGAGGCATGTTTGCAGTGAGAAGACATTTGTTATTCCTGGGGCCTCTGACCCAGGCTTAGGGGCCCAGAGTAAAGGAGAGCTCCCTCAGAACGTCTTGGAGCTGGCCAGCACGCTGTGGCGGTCCTGGGAGACAGCACTGCTGAGAAAGGTGATGCAGGGGCTCCGCCCAGCCCCTCACACGCCAGGCCTCCTCCGAGGACGGGGCTGAACAGACTGGGGAGGGGCACAGAGGCCGGTGTCTCCCTTCCAAACACAACCCACAGCAGCCACGGTACGTGGTTCCTGGCACTCGGAAGGCGTCCCCGATCACAGGTGCTTACACAGGGAGGGGCCTGTGTCGGGAGTGGGTCTGGGGGCCTGGCTGGGAGCTGGGCCGGCCACCTCGGCCGTCGTCAGTGACGTGCGCTGACGAATCTAAGTCTGCATTTCCAGAAACATCGAGTCGCCTGTGGTAAAGCGGGGAGCCCTCTGACGAAGGTGGGTTCTGTTTCTGATTGTTTAAGAAACACCAAAGGTTTTTCAGGCTGCTAGGAAGCAGTGCATTCCTGGATCTTCCCAAGAAAGTTCCTGGGTCAGCAGCAGCCTGATGGCCAGTCTAGGCCCAAACCTGCGTTTTTACAGACTTATCCACACCCTGTGTCCTTCCGGACCTCAGTTTCTTAGACTGCGCAGTCTCTGACCATACCTGGAGCAGAGAAAGGTCAAATCTAGCCCGGGGCCTGACATTGAAAGCTAAGACTGAGATAAGAATGGCGTTTGCATTTTTTAGTAGTAAGAAAAAAACAAAAATAAAAGAAAAACAGCATTTTGTAACATAAAAGAGCTATTAAATTCCGACTGCAGCACCACGTGACGCTGTGTTGAAACAGGGTCACACTCACACGTGTTGTGAGGCTGTCGCACTGCAACACAGCTGCGTGGTCCAGAAGCCTAATATATTTGCCATCTGGTCCTTTAGAGAAAATGTTTGCCAATCCCTGGACTAGACTAAGTACCTTGATGGCGTGATGTGTTTAGAAAACATTTCCGGAAGAAGTGTAAAATGGGTGGGAATCCCAAGGCGTTAGCAGTGGGGTGGTGGAAGGGCATAACCCCAAGGAAAGTGTCCCTGTGCAGGGAGGATCGCCTCCTGCCCATGCCCCTGCTGACCAGGGAGGCTGCATCACAGAGAGGCTTAGCCGCAGGGAGAACAGCCATCATCTGAAAGTGGTGCAGGCTGCGGGATTAACTGACCTGTCAATCAGAAGGAGTCAAGCTGCACAGGGCTGTTCACACTGGTCCATCTGGGCCCTCGCACCAGGAGCTGGGAGGTTTCTTGTGAATAGCCTGGCCTGAAAACACGAGCTCCCTTTTATACTCAAATACCCCCACCCCCACCTCCCTGACAAATGCCCGCTGTTTGGGCCACGGGGGGCAGCATCCCAGCCTCCCAGCAGGCTCCGAGCCAGCCTCCTTCTGCTCCTGCTGTTTGCTGTGCGGGGAGTGACCCTTTCCCTCCTCCACCTCCCGTGTCTGCAGGACTCCCACCGTCTCTCCCCGGGCTCCTCGCTCCAGGCCTCCACGGTGGGGTCTTGAACTCAGCCTCTCAGCACTCATGTGGTTCACACAAATGCCGCTTGCCCGGGCCACGCCCAGCACTTGAGTCCCTGCTCTCTCTTCCTCAGCGGCAGTTTTTGTTTCCGGATTCTGATAACAAGCAACTTCCGGGTGTCCCCTGGGGCGGAGGGCAAGATTTTCTTGTCTCTGCTCTGGGCTCTGGTGTGAACTGAGTTGAATCGGATGAGATGTGTCTGGGGAATCTTGGAGTCCAGAACCAAGGCTTGGGTGTGCCCAGCCTGGGTGCCTCAGCCCTTGAAGCTGAGGCCACACTGAATCCAGTTGAATGGGGTTGGGGAAACAGCAGACCCCACAGGCACCTCGACCGTTCTGCTGGTGCTGGGCCACCCCAGGAGGAAGCCTGCGTTAGAGACTGGGAAGGGACCAGTGTTGAGACTTTTTTTTTTTTTTCCTGCCCATGGCGCGATCTCGGCTCACTGCAAGCTCCGCCTCCCGGGTTCACGCCATTCTCCTGCCTCAGCCTCCTGAGTAGCTGGGACTACAGGCACCCGCCACCACGCCTGGCTTTTTTGTATTTTTAGTAGAGATGGGGTTTCACCATGTTAGCCAGGATGGTCTCGATCTCCTGACCTCGTGATCCGCCCGCCTCGGCCTCCCAAAGTGCTGGGATTACAGGCGTGAGCCACCGCGCCTGGCCAGGTGTCGGGACTTCTGATTGCGTTTGTGTGAGGTGAAGACCCCGAGGCAGACTCTTCTTTTCAAGCTGCCAAGCATAAGAATGGATTTTTCAGCCACACAGGAACTGTGTTGGTCACATTAATTGGACCCCAAACAGTGTTTAAACACATTCCAAATTGGAAAACTCATCTTCTCAATTAAATAAAATTGCGTTTGTCCTAATTTGAATTCTTACAACTGAACAGTGAAAAATACCTTTCCAAGTTTTAGTAAGAATATTCCTGGGCTTGAGATGTAACACGCAACCCCTTCCACAGAGAGTGGCAGGGGCGGCCTTCCCTGCATCCGGCACAGGCGCGGCGGTCTCCCCCGCCATCTGGCACAGGCACGGCCGTCTCTCCCCATCCGGCACAGGCGCGGCGGTCTCCCCCTTATCCGGCACAGGCGCGGCGGTCTCCCCTTTATCCGGCACAGGCGCGGCGGTCTCCCCCTTACCAGGCACAGGTGCAGCTGTCTCCCTCCATCTGGCACAGGCGTGGCGATCTTCCCCATCCGGCACAGGCGCGGCGGTCTCCCTCCATTCAGCACAGGCGCGGCGGTCTCCCCCTTATCCGGCACAGGCACAGCGGTCTCCCCCTTATCCGGCACAGGCGTGGCGGTCTCCCCCTTATCCGGCACAGGCGCGGCAGTCTCCCCCTTATCCCGCACAGGCACCGCTGTCTCCCTCCATCCGGCACAGGCGTGGCGATCTTCCCCATCCGGCACAGGTGTGAAATTTAAAGGCTTGGATGGAGTTTCCTTTTTCCTTCTCTTGGATTTGTTCTTTACCAGATTTAAATCTGGACCCCTCCCTATGCAGGACCCTCATCACTGGGCTGCAGGCCTGAGCACTGACTCTACAGTTCTTCCCTCCGCTCCCATTCCAGAGAGAACATCGGGCCGTCGGCATCCACTTCTCAGCTATCTCATGGCTTGGGCTTCGGACAGGCCTGCAGCCCTATGTCATCTCTGGCTTGGCCTCCGTGCACAGGCCTGCATCCGCGTGTCAGTGTCTCTTGAACATGTCATGGGGCACTGGGAGAAGTCTGCCTTTCTCTTGGGTCAGAGTGGACAAGAAAACACGGGGTCTGGGCCAGTTCCCCTTCCTGGCCATGCTCCCTGAGGGTGTGCGGGCCTGAGAGGCACGGGAAAGTCAGGACCTTCTAAAGGAAAATGCAAGCGGCATGAAGGCTGCTGCAGGGAGGCCGAGACCATCAGGCAGGGCCGCTTTCTGCCCTGGAGAGCTGGCCTGCCCCACGTTTCCCCTCCATATTCCCCGGGCAGTGGCCGAGGCACAGGCAGCAAGGGGGGCTCCTGGCTGTGAGCGCACATTGTTTTCTGATAAGTTTTGACCCAGGTCTAACCCGTTTAAGGAACATCAGGCTCTAAGCTGCCTGTGTCAGCAGCTGCCTGTCTCTGAGCTCAGGCCTGGTGCTCACAGAACAACTTTGGGGCTGGAGCTCATCATCCGACCCTGAGAGCTGCAGAGCTGGGGGACTCCGGCTCAGTGCATTCCCATCCCTTCTAGAATAGAGGAAGGTCCATGCCTGGGCACATCTGGGAAGTCACCTCTCTCATCGGCCGAGTCAGTGAGAATAAATGTGAAGTCTTCACATTCATTTCTGACATCAGGTCCAAATAGATGCTGTTAGGAGCAACTACTCATCTCAGAGATAAAGAAAGGCACAAAGGAGCCAGTGAGAACAGACACAGACCTGAGTGCTTCCTGAGGGGGAGGCCACACCCGTGCAGGTGCAGACAGTGCCCGGGGTTCCTACTCTAAGCAGCCTGTGTAGGCACATGCGTTGTTCTCTAGGGCTCAGAGCCAGGCGGCATGACCTCTAAGCCTACTCAGCCCTCTGCTGAGCCCCAGCCCCAGTACTTCATCCACAGCTGGCGTCAGAGCTGCCATCCATCCCTCATGGACAGCCACGGAGCAGCAGGCCTTCACTGAGGAGGGAGGGGTTTCGGGAAGTGGGAAGAACCCCCTTCCTGAACGGCATCCTATTGGAATTGGGTTGCCCCAGTAGGTCATGGACTCAATATCCTGTACAGACAAGGACATTCTGCCTCATCAGAGAGTGCCCTGAAAGGTGCCATTCAAAGGAGGAAATAAATTAAGATTTTCAGGCTTGTCACCCTCAAAAACAGAATACAACTTGATATGGTTTGGCTCTGTGTCCCCACCCAAATCTCACCTCGAATTATAATCCCTATAATTCCCACCTGTGAAGGGCAGGACCAGGTGGAGGTAATTAAATCATGGGGGAGTTCCCCCATGCTGTCCTGGTGATAGTGGGTGACTCTCACGAGATCTGATGGTTTTATGAGCGTCCGGCATTTCCTCTGCTTGCACTTCTCCTTCCTGCCACCTTGTGAAGAAGGTGCCTTGCTTCCTCTTTACCTTCTGCCATGATTGTAAATTTCCTGAGGCCTCCCCAGCCATGCAGAACTGTGAGTCCATTAAACCCATTTCCTTTATAAACTGCCCAGTCTCAGGTATTTATTAGCAGTGTGAGAACAGAGTAATACTCAAGGGTGAATTTTTGATCTGTCCCAATTAAACACTCTTTGCTGACTTGGTCACCTCCTACTCTCTCCCAGAACCAGCAGCTCGTGAGTGCTCTGGCACCCGTGGAGTCTCCTGTACAGTCCAAGATGCCGCCTCCATGGCTGGTCCTGGGGGTGAGGAATGCCGCAGGCTGTTACTCCATTCCCCAAGCCCAACGTTCAGGTAAGTCTTAAGGGAAACTCCAACCTTTGTTGGGCAAGCCCCGGCCAGGCCAATGTGAGACTCTGGGAAGGCCTGAACACAGCCCCTGGGGCTACCAGGTGGGTGAGATCAAGGCAGTGATGCCCTCTGGGGAAGTAGGTTGGCATCAAAACGCCTGGGCAGCAGCCACATGGCCTGGTGGGGAGTTCCCACCCTTGGCCTCATCCTTGGTACCCACAGGGGGCCTGGAAATCCCTTTCGGTTGCTTGGTGAGGCCCCAGCCCCAGAGGCTGTCTCCATCCTTGGGAAAGCTGTGTCCAGCAGGGAGAAACCACCTGTTGAGCAGAGCCCTTGACCACACCCGGCTGCCCATGGGAAAGGCCCTCAACCTTCCCCAGCCTCAACCTCTTCATTTACAGAGAGGGGATAATAAGGGAGCCCCTCGGAGTTTGTTAGGAGGACAGCACCATCACGTAGGTGGCTGGCGGTGACACCATCCTCATCTCCATCCAGTTCTCGGGGCTCATTCCCAGCCAACCGAGCAACCTTCACGGAGGCTGGTCAGCATCCCCCGAGAGCCTCATCACGCCGTGGCCTGCTGGGGAGGGGTCGGAATGGAGACCTCATTTCTAAGAGGACAGGACACCTCCGCTCACCCTGTGGGCAATGTGAGGGTTGGGTGGTCGGCAAATAAATTCCACTCCCAGGCGGTACTTTGGCGGGACCCTAACACAGCAAGGTGGGGGATGCCAGGCACATAGGCAGACAGGGTCCAGCCTGGCCTCTGTGGCCTCGGCTTGGCTGAGGAAGCTGCCTCTCCGTCTTAGAAGCTGTATGTTTAAGATGAGGCTGAGGACGTTTACCCTGTGGGCTGCTTGTGGGCATGGAGGGGGTTAGGTGACCACAGCTGCTCTGACAGCTGCCACTGCTCTCTCTCCTCAACCCCAGGATCTGCAGCCGCAAGTCACTGGGGCCGCTTCCCCAAACCCCAGACACCCAGGAGTCCTATGTGGCACGCACTCCTTGTTTTAAATTCTGGGAACATCGGCTGTCGCTATACATTTAATATAGTGATTAAATAACAGGAGGACCTGAAGTATCTTGGAAGGAAAACTTTCACTGTTTGCAGGTGATCCTCTGAAAATGCCTATTCACAAATGCACTTCATTATAAAACACAAACACACATGCAGACTGAAAACGAGAGAACCACGGCCCCTGCTACAGCGAACACTGCCACGGAACGGTGTCCGCGGAAGACCAATATCATAAGGTGGAAAAAGAAAGGAAATAAAAGAGCAAATAAAGAGGAAATGGCAGTTCTCCTAAAAGCCGATTTCATGCCACGTATCTCTGGTATAACGGCGCGTGTTAGAGCTAAAATTGAGGGCTTCAAAAACTGTTACCTGAGTTCTGAGTTTAATCATATCGGCTTCCATCTGGGAATTGGATTCATTTAGCTCCTTGATTTCTTCATCTAACTGTTTGATTTCTTCATCATTTTCTATACCTGTAATAATGAATATTAGTATGTTAAAACTATTATATACAAAAATATTAGAGTCAGAATTTTGGGAGCTTTCTTTGTTCCTTTTATATTCGTAATTGAATTTGCTTGGAAAATAGACTCTTGAATTAGAAAGGAAAAAATCATCACAGTCTCTGTGTCTTCTATTCCCTACCACTGCCCCTTCCCCACCTAAGTCCCCCCACAAAAAGAAACAAACAATTGAGACACACAGAAGACTCCCAGGCACTTTGAGGGTCGAGCTCCCAGGGACAGTTAACCTGGGTCTTAGATGTATCCCTGGGACACGAGGCAGAGACCACCTGGTCCTGAGTGCTGATTTGCTGAGCCTGGCCTATTTTCTCCTGCTTTTGTTCTCTCTCTCAACTCGCTCTCTGCATCAGTCATTCTGCAAACACCCCAGACTTGGAGCCAGGCTCTGCAGGCACATTCACCAACAAGGGCCAGGTCCTCCCTGCCCTCACTCAGTTTAGGTTCTGGGTCGGAAAATGGGCAACAGATGTGTAACCACAAATGCAGTACAGCCAATGCTGAGGATGACCTCACCTTATCCACCAACAGGAAGCTGTGGGAAGTGGGAGAGGGACGTGGGGGCTGGCTGGAGGGAGATGGCCACAAAAGGGCTCTCTGGATATTTGACATTTAGCAAAGAAAAAATCTCATTCTGAATGATTAAAAAGTATGTATTAACTAACAGAATTCTCAATTTGTAAACTCTGCCAGAATGATGACCTCGGCCAGGTGTGTACCTGACCATCTGAGTGTCCCTGGTGGGTGACTGCTGCCCTGCCGAGGTCCACGGGGCACATGGATCGGTCCTGGCACAGCTGGGCACAGGGCCCAGATGCCCGTATTTACAAAGGCCATTCTGGACACCTGCTTCCCTGGCCGGCTGTGTCTGGTTACTGGCAACATTACACTGCCAACGCCAAAGAGATGGAGATCCCTCTCTATTTGTGGCCTCTTGACCTCACACAGTTGGGTGTACACAGAAGGAGAGCAGGAGTTTGGCAAACACAATAGCCCTAGAAAATTCAGGATTTGAGATTGCTGTTCTCATTGGTCACACAGCACCATAATGAATCTTTACTCAAAACTAATGGAAAATGTATCCAGGCCTCCTAGGAGGCTCCCAGTGGGTACATGCTGTTTTCAAGCTTTGCAGACAGAAGGGCAGAAGGGGTACAATCAACCAGAGGCCTGAGAGCACCCCAAAAACCCTGCTGACATCAGCAGAACAGAGGTGGAGGCTCCTCTCTACCAAGACATTAGAAAGATGAGAGTAAGAGAAAGTGACGGATCAGTGGGATTGGGCCTTAGATGCTGCTTTTAGTGAAACGAAAAAAAAAAGTTATACCCTCAAGATAAAAATACCCAATGCAAAAAATCCCAATTCATAAAGCAACTAAATTATGAACGAATGTATCATTTCGGAAGCATTCTCCACAAGCTTCTGTTAAACTGCAAGCATCCAAATGCCTTTAGAACACCTCCATGTGAAGGAGGCCCTCAGAACACTGGACCTGGTGACGCTTCGACCCTCTACAGCCATCACGGGCAAATTTCTCAAGCACGTTCCTAGGAATCCCATCTCGCAGAGGCCTTTCAATATATTTCTATCAAAAACCTTGGACTGGGATGTTTAGTTTGAAGAATTCATGATAAATGTCAAACTAAGTGGCCTATCAGGCTTTGTTATCTAATTGATCTGCCAGATCAGGTCAACTGTTCTGACAGAAGTCAGTGCCATTTTAAATCCAAATAAAAGTCTTGATACGGGTCCCATGACAACCTTTCATCTCTAATTTTGTTCTGGGAGCGATGGATGGGTGGATATTACTTCCGTAGCTCTGCTCTGTCCTGGGGGACCACCCTCAGGCCCAAGTGGTCACCAACAGCCCTTTGTGGGAGCCTGGAAACGTCTCAGTCCTGGGGCTGCCCACTGCGGCTCCGTGCAGCACACCGTTCCTTTGTAAGGGGGAGGAGGGAGACAGGGAAACGGTGCCAGGAAGAACCGGCAGCTCACAGAGGCATTCCCGGCCATGAGATTCTGGAGGACGAGGGAATGTGGAAGAGGTGGGCCTGCAAACTGATTCTGTAGAGCTGTCCACAGCCACATCCCTGGGATATCCTGCGATCCCCCAGGCACATGTGCCTCGGCGTGAAGCCCCCTCAGGGAGAGGAGAGCTCTGGGTTGGGTGGGAATTCTCCTTATCCCTGCAGCAGGGCAGTGACTGGCCCAGGAAGCAGTCCCTGGGGTTGCTGGGGCCTCCGAGCTGAGCCTCACTTTGTGGATGGTTAGGCTGGAACTAGGGTTTTTTTTTTTGTTGTTGTTTGTTTGTTTTGAGATGGAGTTTGCTCTTGTTGCCCAGGCTGGAGTGCAATGGCATGACCTTGGCTCACTGCAACCTCCACCTCTCGGATTCAAACGATTCCTCTGTCTCAGCCTCCTGAATAGCTGGGATTATAGGTGCCTGTCACTACACCCGGCTAATTTTTGGTATTTTTAGTAGAGACGGGGTTTCACCATGTTGGCCAGGCTGGTCTTGAACTCCTGACCTCAGGTGATCTGCCCACCTCAGCCTCCCAAAGTGCTGGGATTACAGGTGTGAGCCACCGCGCCCAGCCGCAACTAGGGTTTTATAATACATTCCACCAGTTGGCCTGCAAGCTCTCAGGAGAAACTGCCTTTATAAAAAACTGGCCTGAGCAGGGAGGGCCCAGCCAAAAAGCAGCATCTCAGAGCCAGAAAATCCACCCACTGGACACCAAACCAAACAAGCAAAAAAATCCTACTCAAATTAGCATAGCGTGGTCCCAGAAGATTTTGATTTATTTCAGGATCCTGGTAGCTCTTGACAGACCAGCGTCCCATGGTGAACCCAGCCAGCGCTGGTCACTCTCACTAATGGCTTGGTGGAATTTCCAAGCCTCCTGGAATGTCCTTTTCCTTACAGCTGAAGTAGAAACGTGAGTTCCCACACTTTGGAGCTCTCAGGAATATTAAGCGAAATAAGTAGGTGAAGTTCCTGACAAAGTGCTTCATGTTTCTGGGGCTTGATGGAGGTTAGAGCTCCTTTCCCTAGCTTGCTTTCTGCTGTGATAGTAAAAGGAAAGAAAAAGCATTATCTTATTTCCTTCTCTCCTAAACACTGCCCCTGCCCCCACTACCTGCCAAAAAGCCACTGATTGTACAACTTCAGCCAAGGTGCCAAGGTGCTAAGAGGCATACAGTGGACTTCTGC
Organism: Nomascus leucogenys; assembly: GCF_006542625.1. Lineage (NCBI taxonomy): Eukaryota > Metazoa > Chordata > Mammalia > Primates > Hylobatidae > Nomascus > Nomascus leucogenys. Next base: position 36,299 of record NW_022097702.1, read on the forward strand.
AAGAGGGTTCTGAAGGAGACTCACTGACAGTCACGCTGGCTGCTCAGGCAGAGCTGAGTGCTAATGCGTGATGAGATCGCTCCACGGATAAAGAAAGTAAGGTGATCCTTGTCGGGGAGAGACATGAGAGTAGGCTCATCCCTAAACTTAAAAAAGAAAGAAAGAAAAATACTTTAGAGCCAGAAGGGAACCTCAAGGACATTTAGAATAGCTGCTTCCCTTTCAGACAAATGCTGAAGAGAAGGCGCTAAAATCCAGTGCCAGGGTCCTTCTTGGCCGAGTCAGTGCCTCACAGTGGATTCCGGTGGCTTTTCTGTCCCATACAGTGTCTGGGCCATGCACGGAGGGAAGCTGCTGAGCACTCTTGTTACACTGAAGGTATAAAAATGACCCCAGGAAAGGCTTTACACTCAGGATATGAAAGATGGTGGCTCACGCCTGTAATGCCAGCAATTTGGGAGGCTGAGGTGGGCAGATCACTTGAGCTCAGGAGTTCAAGAGCAACGTAGCAGCCGGGCTCACGCTTGTAATCCCAGCACTTTGGGAGGCCGAGGCGGGTGGATCACGAGATCAGGAGATCGAGACCACGGTGAAACCCCGTCTCTACTAAAAATACAAAAAATTAGCCGGGCGTGGTGGCGGGCGCCTGTAGTCCCAGCTACTCGGAGAGGCTGAGGCAGGAGAATGGCGTGAACCCGGGAGGCGGAGCTTGCAGTGAGCCGAGATCGCGCCACTGCACTCCAGCCTGGGCGACAGAGCGAGACTCTGTCCCAAAAAAAAAAAAAAGAAAAAAAAGCGGGGTCCTTACACTGGCTGCTTGGGACAGCATCCGCAGGGAGAGGTTGTGAGGGTGGGTCAGGGTATTCTGGAAGGCAGAAACTGACAGGAGCAGCCTGGGAGACAGGATGCCTCCAGGAGCCCCAGACTTTGAGGACCAATATCAGGAAGCTGAGGACCTTTCTGGTGAACAATGGGCCACATGTTGAGGAATAGTTTGTGCTGGCTGCTGGCAGAGGGAATCCTGCAGGTACACACATGTGGGACGTTCAGGCGTCTCTCATGCTGTCCTCAGGACCACCAACAACAGTCAGATGAGACCCCCATGGCTGTGGCCAGGGGCTTCCTGCCTGCATGCTTGGGAGCTGCTCAGGTGTGGCTCACTCTTGGTGGATTTGGGGAGGAGGTGCCCTTTGGTAAAGGTATAGCAGGAGGGTCTCAGGTTCTGCCCAGGGTCAGCTTTGTAGGATGGATCTGGGCGTCATAGGTCTGGGTGCCTTCAGCCCAGGGCATCCCCTGCTTTGTGGTGCTTGAAGAGCTTTGCAGGCTCCTTTTAGAAATACAAAATTAGGGGTGCATCCTGCAAGGGAGAGGTGAGAAGGGGAGGCTGGGCTTCTGCTGTGAAGGGGACCAGTCTGCTCAATGGCTACAGGTTACCGCTGATCTCATTATTCCCAGGGGCCATGTGTTATAAAGTTACCTGCACACAGGCTGAGAGCAGAACCACTTCTTCTGGAAACAAAGGACCAAGCTCCTGCCAGCCTCTGGTCCCATTTTTGTCAATTGATCAATAAAACACCCTGTTAATATGGTTTGGCTCTGTCCCCACCCAAATCTCATCTTGAATTACAGTTCCCATAACCTCCACGTGTCGTGGGAGGGGCCTGGTGGGAGGTAATTGAATCATGGGGGTGGTTACCTCCATGCTGTTCCTGATACTGAGTTCTCACGAGGTCTGGAGGTTTTATTAGGGCTTTTCCCACTTCGCTCTGCACTCCTCTCTCCTGCCGCCATGTGAAGAAGGACATGTTTGCTTCCCTTTGCGCCATGATTGTACGTTTCCTGAGACCTCCCCAGCCATGTGGAGCTGTGAGTTGATGAATCCTCTTTGCTTTATAAATTACCCAGTCTTGGGGATTTCTTCATAGCAGTATGAGAATGCACTAATACACCTGTTTTATGTGTGCTCCCATTTAAAGACAACTTATTTAATAGATACTGTGGATTCCTTAACATAGAACTCCCAGCCAACAGTCACAACCATGACTCCTATCTGAAGGGAGCTTGGCCAGCATGCATGTTTTCTTTGTGAGGCACATCACAGCCCCCTGCACTTAGGAACACCAGACACTTCAGCTGCTCTGCGAATGCACAGGAGTAACTACAAATGCATTGAGATCATTGCCTGTGTCTACAAATTAACTTCAGCAGGGAGGTGAACTCGCAAATAGAGTCCCCAGATCATGAGGGTGGACTGTGGATGTTTCTAAGGGCTTAAGTGGCTCTCCTCTCTCCTGCTCCTCCAGAGTCCCCCAGTTTTCCTCTGCAGAACTCTCTACACACCTGCGCTGGTTGGTGACAAGAGAGACTCTCAGAACAAAACAGATTTGCAGGTGGAATCAAGAAAATCAGGCACCAGACGTGCTGAGAGTGAGGGCGACAGGGGAGGGGGTGCCATCCTTGTTATCTGTGGCCTCGGGTGGCCCCAAAGCTGCTCCTGGGTGGAGAAACCCTGGATGAGGGCCTGAGGGACAGAGGCAGAAATGTGGGCACACTGGGGTTCCAGGGAGCAAATCGTCCAGTGCTGAAGAGACCCTCAGGACTTGGGCTCGTGATTCCGGTGAGTAGTGAAGTCGGTGAAGGTGGGAGACGGTTTTGAGAAAGACTGCTTTTTTTCTCAAGTTGCTTAGCTTTATAGATGAGAGGGCCAGAATGATCTCTGCCCCTGCTTTCTAAGAGAAGTGAGCTGTAACTGTCAAAGGGCACAGAGCTGGCATGGCCGTGCCTGCTGGGCCTTCCTGACCATGGGTGCCACGAGGGCTGGAGGGGTGCTCACCATTGCTGGCCCGCTGTTTGATGGTCAGCATCTGCTCTCCAGAAAGCTTTGCCTTCTTCATCGCTGATGTGGCTCTCGGGCATCCTGACAAGCTGTGGACAAGACACAGGACGGCCATTAGTCAACTGTCTAATGTCCCAGCCCTGCAGGGAAGTGGTGGTAAGCAAGATGTAGAACGGCATTATTTTATTAGGTTGGTTGATAGCAAAAGGCTGTCTGAAAATGGGAAAGAGCAAAAAGACCAATGCATACAGTATGACGGTTATGCACACATGGGGTGCATGTGTGTGTGCATCATGTGTGTGTCCGTGTACTCATGCATGTGGTGAGCACTGATCATGGGCGCTCGGCTGTGGCTGCCTCTCAGGGGGGTCTTGGGAGCTGGGGCTCTGAGAGCAGAGGAAATCTGCCCTTCATTGCATAACTTTCAGAGCTTTTGGGAACTTTTGTCGAGTGATAATATTGCTTAAAAATCTTTATTATGGGAAGTATCAAGCTTATAGAAACGTTGGGCTTAAAAGTTAATTTCAAATATACAAAAGTAGAGAGAGCAGAATAATGCACTCACCCCAAATTCAGCTGTTATCTCTCAAGGCTAGTCACCTGTGCCCCTCCTGCTTCCCCAATCTCAAAGGTGAAAACATAACTGCAATCTCCTTATCTCACAATTTTTAGCTGGTTTTCTAATATCCACAGCTATTCAGTCTGTTTTCAGACTTCCCAGGTGTCTCTTCACTTTTCTCAGACACTGGTTTGTCGACGTCAGGATGCGTCTCAGCTCTTCACAGTGCATGTGGCAGACGTGCGCCTCCGGGGCAGGAAGGCGCCTCTGCCTCCTTTTCTGTCCTGTTGGGTGTTTGCTGAAGACGGCGTGTCCTGCGTGTGGAGTGCCTCTTCCTGCAGTCCCGTGCCTCGGCTTCCTCACAACTCCTCAGTCTCCAAGGGGCCTTCCCTCCCTCCCAGGGGCTCCTGGACATGCTGGTCAACTGGAGTCCTCACTGTGCTAAAGGCCAGGGGCCATCTGGCCCTTAACTGTGGGTGAGGTGAAAAACTTCTGTATATGATGCTTTTTTCTTTTTTTTTTTTGAGACAGAGTCTGGCTCTGTCACCCAGGCTGGAGGGTAGTGGCGCGATCTCGGCTCACTGCAGCCTCCGCCTCCCGGGTTCCAGTGATTCTCCTGCCTCTGCCTCCCAATTACAGAATTACAGCCTCTGGGATTACAGGTGTGCACACTACCACGCCTGGCTAATTTTTGTATTTTCAGTAGAGACAGGGTTTCACCATATTGGCCAGGCTGGTCTTCAACTCCTGACCTCAGGTGATCTGCCCGCCTCGGCCTCCCAAAGTGCTAGGATTACAGGCATGAGCCACTGCACCCCGCCTATAATATTTTATATATGTATATGACATATGTGTTTATTCTCTCTATACATAATATTGTATTTCACCTGTATATTAAGTGTTAGATGGACTGTGTCCGTAAGTGGTGTGATGATGTATTAGGGATATATCTAGAAACACTCTTTACTAGTGCAGGTAGATTACATAATTATTAGAAATATCTCTTTAATATCTGCATTAATATAATTAAGCTTTCTAAATATTATTTTTGTAATACACTTTCTTTTAAAATTTTTTTAAGAAAACAGGAAAATTCATAGCAGAAGAACTTGATTGTAATACATTTTCAACTGGGGATATTAGCGGTTGTTTTGGGGGAAATCCTATCTTTGTATAAAAATATTTTCAGTATTCTTCATCCACACCACAGGTCCAAGTTGTTATTTTTTTGATGTGACGTTTGCATCTCATAATTATAATAGAATATTCATAAAATTCTAAATAATCATTGCTGTTGCCTGTGTCCCCTGAAAACTCGTGCACTGAAATCCTGACCCCCACCGGGATGGTGTTAGGAGGAGGGGCGTATGCGAAGTGAGGAGGCCTTGTGATGGGATCCGTGCCCTTATAACAGGGACCCAGACAGCTCCTTCACCCCTTCTCCCATGTGAGGGCAGAGTGAGAAGGCGCCGTCCACCAACCAGAGAGCAGCCCTCGCCAGATGCCGAATCTGCTGGCGCCTTGGTCTCGGACTTCCAGTCTCCAGAACTTGGAGGAATAAATTTCTGGTTTCTACGCTGCCGAAGGTGTGGTATTTGTTTTTGCAGCCCTGGAACGTCTAGGATAATCACCAGTATTTGTTGCTTATACCAGAACTCTGTGGCTGTGAACTGCTGGGTTTGCTGAGATGTTCCTAGGTTCAGTGGGAGAAGGAGCAGTGGGGACTTTAACCCTGACGTCATCAGCTCCAGCATCATCAGCTCCAGCGTCATCAGCTCTGGCATCATCAGCTCCCGCGTCCTATCCCATCCCAGGGCAAGCCACACGGGAAGCCCCGGGAGCAGAGAGGCCTCTGGGAACTGGGTGGCGTGATGGGGTGGGCACGGTGGGCGCCCTGGCTTCTCCTGCTTGCCCTGACTGCATCCCCAGGAATCCGGACAGTCCCTGAGGGGGTCCTGGCTCATGGTTCCCTTTGCTGTTTTTTTGTTCATTTATTCATTACTAGACATTGGCACTGCTGCTTCTGATGGAGCCTCTCACCCTGCCTGCTGCTGTTTACGCTGGAAATCCCTGTGCTCCTCAAGCTCTCTTTAGTGTGGGGCGTGAATGAACCCCTCGCGTTCCTGAGGGAACAGGCTCCTCTTCACTCCTCCCTGATGCGGCCTGGGCAACAACCTGGCAGTCGTCCCCACTCCGGGGTACCCTCCTGGGTCTTCTCCTGCCTCCCCATCAGATCCCAGCAGGATGCCCTGCAAATCTGGCTGGGGTGGGGGCTGACATTTCTGCTTCCCTAGCTTATCTGTAAATCTGCTTCTGATGGCAAGCTGGATATTTTCATTTGTAAAATAAGAAGTTCTCAAAAGATCTGTTAAGGCTCTCCTAAAATAGGATGCTTGGATTTTAACGCCCCTTTTCCCCTTCCTGCTGCTGGACACGCTGCGGCTGTCACACACATCTTCCTGCAGCTGTGCCTGCGCTTTGGCCCCCGCATCCAGGTAGACTCTGCAGTCGGTGACTACATCTGGCAAGTCCTTCGTGAGATCAGGAGGCCCATGGACCTCACACCGCACCCCCTGATGCTCTAACGCACATCAGACGTGGAACTGGCTAGGAAAGACTTAGGCAGTCCTGTTTGCTCACTTGTGAAATGAGAATAAAATATAGAATTCACTGTGCTTGTGAAGTTTAATGAAAAGAATATGTATTCTTGAGGGCAAGGATTAAAATGCACTTTTTTGTTCACTGCTCTGTATCCCCATGATGCAAGAGTGCTGGAGATAGAATAGGTGCCCAGTGACGATTTCTGAAAGCATAAAATGTCTGAATGCACTCTGTGATGGCTCAGTGAGTGGGGGCCCAGGGTGTGAGTGTACCCAGGCTCTGGAAGGTGCAGACTGAGCCCTCAAAGAGGCCTGCGGCAGGATTCTGCAGTACTTCCAAGTTAAGAGAAGACTCTTACCCAGGCGCGGTGGCTCATGCCTGTAATCCCAGCACTTTGGGAGGCCGAGGCGGGCAGATCACGAGGTCAGGAGTTCCAGACCAGCCTGGCCAACATGGTGAAACCCTGTCTCTACTAAAAATACAAAAATTAGCTGGGTGTGGTGGCAGGTGCCTATAATCCCAGCTACTTGGGAGGCTGAGGCAGGAGAATCTCTTGAACCTGGGAGGCAGAGGTTGCAGTGAGCCGAGATCGCACTGCTGCACTCCAGCCTGGGTGACAGAGCAGGACTCTGTCTCAAAAAAAAAAAAAAAAAGACTCGAGTGCAGCTGCCGCCCTGGGCTACGATGAGAGGAGGGCTGGGGGGAGGGCCTCCTGCAGAGGTCCTAAGACTGTGACTGTAGGACGAGGGTGACGCCTGGTGGGTCCACGGTGCATCTGGCCCAGCCCGGCTCAGTGTGACCCTCACAAAAGCAGGGGAGCAGCTCCCATCTTCCGCCCTCTGAACCTCTCCCGCCTTCCGCCGTCCGAACCTCCCCAGCCCTTTCGACTTTCCCTGTGTTTGCGAATGGCACTGAGGGGCCAGGAGCTGCAGGTGGGGAGAGAGGGAGGGCCACAAAGGCCCGCCTCCTCCTCCTTGCCACCCTCCCAGTGAGCAGCCTGTGCTGTCTGCACCTGAAAGCCCTCCCTTCTCTTCATCACTTCAGTCCAGGTCTGTGCTTCTCCCTCAGCGAGGCCCCTGGGCCTCAGCCTGGGTCCCATCCATTCCATCCCACAGCTGAGAAATGGCCCCACGGGCTCAGCTGTGATTGCCCCCACCTCCCCAGGAGAGCTTCCAGCAGCTTCTCTGAGAGCAGCTGCCAATGCTGGAATATTTCCTAGAGCACAGGTCCCCAAACCCCCTGCGGTGGCCTGTTAGGAACCGGGCATACAGGCGGAGGTGGGCAGCGGGGCGAGGGAGCATTCTCACCTGAGCTCCGCCTCCCGTCAGGTCAGCGGCGGGATTCGATTCTCACAGGAGCGCAAACGCTACTGAGAACTGCGCCTGCAAGGGGGTCTAGGCTGCGGGCTCCTTAGGAGAAGCTATTCCTGGTGATCCCAGGTGGAACGGTTTCATCCAGAAACCATCCCACCCTTCTTCTGTGGAAAAATTAGCTTCCATGAAACCGCTCCCTTGTGCCAAAAGGTTGGGGGCCGCTGCCCTAGGCCTTTGCGACGGGCTCTTCTCACACGTGCTGCCTCCCCCGGTCCACTCATGAATTCCCCAGGCCAGCGATCTTCTCTGCCGCTAGGTGAACGCCCCTGGCGCTCCCACTTGAGTTTGCTGTCCCGCCCTGTCCCCATCCAACTGACCTCCCAACTCTTCACTGTTTTCTCCACAAAGCAGGGCCCGGCCTGCACCAGGAGGCCCTCCCGGCCCAGGCTCGGGCCCACCAAAACGCTGCCTTCCTCGAATCCCCTCCGCCCTGGGGCACAGCCTCCCGGGACCTGGACATGGGCGGTTCACATCCTTGGTTATCTTTTCCTCTTCTGCTGGTCTGAGGGTGGTTCCTCGGAATGCCGACCACATTGCTATGTGTATCCAGGTGTGCAGGAGCCTTTGCAGATGGGACGTGTTTAGTAAAAATGCACAGCATAGAAAATGGAAACTGACATCATGTCAGTGATTTTTCCTTTAGGATTCGGCTTTTGCAGAAACTGTCCCCAGCCTCCACCTCACTGGGGGTGTGGAGCTCCCCAGCCTCTTTCTCTTTTATGGGTCTTGCTGCAGAATTTTTAAAGATCTGCTCAGTTAAGTTCTTTAGGGCAGATCTCACTTTCTTTTTCCCACAGTGGACTAAACGCTTGCAGAATTGTAGGTGCAGGTCTGGCAGAGAGCATTCACCCATGAACGAACAACTCCTTAGCGGTGGGGCGAAGAGTGGAACCTCGTTTCCCTGGCTCTGCTCCAGGCTTGCTTCTTGGGGATTCTTGTTACCTGCAACCTAGGAGCTCCAGGGAGAAGTGAAGTACGGGCTTGGAAGTCAGACTTTCTCTGCTAAGTCCTGCTTCCGCTGCTGACTTATTCTAGTGGCCTCTCTAAGCCCGGGTGTTTCATTTGTAAAATGGGAATTTAAAGGCAAACAAATTCCCTACCTCACAGGAATATTTTGAAGGTCAAATATAGAGAAAGGATATTAAATGAGAACCACGAAAGGCAGATGTCAGGATAGCCAGGCCTGGGAGAACAGGTGAGGTTCCGTCCTGTGGAATCAGCTCAGTGAGCTCCGGCTGCCGCAGGCCTGGCTCTCTGGGGGACACGGTTGAGAGCCTGAGGTGAGGCCCTCTGCGGCTGGGCTTGGTGCCCCAGGTCCCAGAGCCTGGCTATGTTGGTCCGGATGTCTCTGCCGCTTTCGCTGAGCAGCATCAACAGGCCCCTTCCCCGTCCTCTCTGTCGCTGGGGTCCCTCCCTGCTCCCACTCGTCATGAGGAGGTGCATTGGCTTCTTCAGCGGCTCTTGCCTCATGATGTTGTCAGCTCCACCCCAGCAGGGCCATCCCTGTGTCCTTTCCACCCTCTCCACTCAGAATCACGGTTCGTGCCTGGGATACCACGGGCCCTGGAGGGATATCTGTCGTGTGAATAAAATAGGAAGGACAGTGTCCTGCCTCTCAGTGGTCAGGAAGCAGGAGGGGCCGAGAGGCCGAGCTGCTTTCTGGCTCTGATTCTGAGGAGGGAAGAGTGTGGGGGTGCACCCCACTGGGTACACCTCCATGGAATCCTAACAGCCACCCTTCCCATGCCCTGCTCCCGGAACTCCTGGCCTCTCCACACCAGACAGTCGGCCAGGCCAGTGTCCCAGGGCTGCCTGGCCCATCTCTCCTTTGTCCTGTATTTTATCTTTTCTGGTTTAGAATTATTTTTTGTCTCTTCTTAGCCATAGATGGCTTTTCCTGCATTCAAACCCTTAGACTGGGGAGTGGCTCCCTGTGCATCAGCACGCTTCATCACCAATGGAATGCCCTGTGGCACAGTTATCTCTTTTTTTTTCTTTTAAAAATATTTTAATAGAAACTAGGTCTCACTATGTTGCCCAGGCTGGTCTCGAACTCCTGATCTCAAGCGACCCTCCTGCCTCAGCCTCCCAAAGTGCTAGGATTACAGGTATGAGCCACCACATTCAGTCTTTTGTTGTTGTTGTTAAGAAATAAAACAGAAATTTTGATGGCTTAAAGTCCCATGTTAACAATTTTGTATTACCCATTACTAACACATCACACAAGCACTTTCCAGCTCAGGTAGTGTTTGGGGACCCCAGGCAAGCGATCATTCTGAGCTACGCTCTGTGGATTAGCAAATGAAGCAGAAGCACTTGGGGAAACCAGACAGGCCCCGCGGACAGCAGTTGTGTGGTGCCCGGCAGTTCCTGGCTCAGGAGCAGAGCTCCCCGCCGGGTTCCCAGAAGCTTTGGGCTCCAGGGGGCACCCCCAGAGGAGGGAGGGAGGAGCCGCTTAAGCCCCCAGCACCACTCACGATGCTTCCTCCCTCCTGTTTTAGATCCAGCAGAGAAACCAGCCTAACAGGGAGGAGGTGCTGTGTGAGGAGCCAAGGACATTCCCAGCAAATACTTTCACAGCTTAAAAGCCGCAGCCAAAAGCAGCTGCTGAGGCTACGCCAAGACGAAGGCGCATAAAACGAGGATGGACATGGTGCACGTTGGCTGCTTTGACTTGACTTCAGGGAAACCCCGTCACCCATGTTCTCTCGCTTCAGGCGCTTCTTTCAAGGCCACTGAGTGAGCGCAGAGTGACAGCTGTGGCCCCCCAGGGGGTGGCCCTGTCCCGTTCCTATGCCCCAGTGTATGCACGGGACCTCACTGCCCGGCTGGCGGCCTGGGGCCTGCATTGTAGGGTGAGAGGTAGACCAGAGGACCCCGGGGTCCTGCCAGTTGGTTGCGTCCCAGGGTGGACCCCTGTAGTCAGCAGCAGCCAGGGGTCCCTGCAGACAGCGTGCTCCAGAGGGGCTGCACATGGCCACCTTCTCCTCAGCTCCTGAAATCATGCAGTGTGGTCGGAAGGTGGCTCCTGCTGGGAGGTGGGCACTGGGGTACTTGTCCACTCTCATGTCGAAAAGGCCCATTTTCTCATGACTTGATTATAAAATTCCTTATTAAGAGTATTTAGATAGTCATCTCTATTAGGCATCTCCCCATCCTGGCTTCTCCTACCTTGAACATAAATGAACAGAACTAAGTTATGTGTGGTTAATGAAGTGCATGGGAGAGAACCACCCAGAGGACCGACCGCTCCAGGAAGCAGAGGCCACCAGTGCAGGGAGGCAAGTCCCCCATGGGTGGGGGGATAGGGGCGCCACACGGCCGGAAAGTGCAGAGTCCACATTCCTGGACCCACACTGCGGTTCAGCACTGGCTTTGCCCACAGTCTCACGCTGCCTCTCTTCACTCTCAGTTAATAAAACTGCCTGCTGGGAATGACAAATAATGGTGTTATTTAAGGAGCAGGAGCCTTCAGCAAGAGTTTGGGAAACTAAATTAGGAAACAAAGACGGGCCTGAAGAATGATGCATTCTGTCCAAATGCAGCTGTGTCGGTGCCGCCAATTCCAATCCAGTGACTGCACTGCCAGCTCAGATCCAATTTGGAAGAGAACCCTGTGAGCGGGCCCAGCACGGCCCTGGTGCAGGGACAGTGCCATCTAGCGGTGGCCTGGGGGCGGTGCTGGTCCAGGGCTCTCAGGGGAAAGTCCACACACCTGGCTCAGCCAGGGAGGTCAGCCCACGGCTGGTCTCGGGTGGTAAACTATAAAGAGGGTGCTTACTATTTTATTCACACGTTAGTTCTGAACGTGAGACCCAGCAGCCTGTTACAGAAACGCTTCTCCAATTAAAGTCAAGTGCTGCTGAGTGTAGGTTTGGAAGTCACCAAGTTTCAGTGAGGGGAAGTTCCGGGCAGCAAGTAGTTAAGTGGTTGCTCCACCCGCTTGCCCCAGGCCCCAGACGTCTGGCACCAGGCGTCAGCACCGGGGATTCCAGATGAAGGTTCTAGGGAAAGCTTTAGAAGGGCTTCAAACCGAGCTCGGGGGAGGCCCTGACATTTTTTATCAGGACATCAGCCTAGAAGGGCCTTTTTCTGGAGAACATTACAGTTGGAAATAACTAAATAAGTGAAATTTTCGAAGGGGGATATGGTTAACAAGACACAGAGATTGGGAAGAAAAATAAGTAATTTGAGAGGAGGTGGGAGTGTGTGTAGAAGCTTTGTTGCACCTGGAAGGTGCTGGGATGAGAACTCAGTACAAAGAGCTCCAGGTGGGAAGAGCCCAGCCATGTGCTGTCTGCGATTCAGTATCCTCTGAAAATCAGCTGCACACAGCCAGGGGCAGTTTCCTTCACACCGAGTTTCACTCTAATAACATTTTATTTATTTTACTATTCCCTATTCCACTGCTACTATTTTAATACTCTATATAATATGTAATTTATATGAGACGCACACTCCGGGTGTATACATACACTATTACTGTATATTTTAATCCTATTCTTGTCATTGATTGACTCATGATGACGAGAGCATCTCCTCAACAAGCAAACGTGCATTTGGTGCAGCAGCCACAGCCTCTCCTGCATTTGCCCGGTCCCCACGAGGGCAGCTCTTCTGTGGTTTGTTTCCCGGACTCTGGCCCCAGCATATGTGAGGAAGGGCAGGAGGGTGTTCTTGGAGCTACGTGACATTTCTGCCTCTGACTGTGTATCACATCTGCTTCCATCTCAGTGGGAAGCAATGACATTGTGGTCCCTTCTCAAGCCAAGATCCAGAATTTGGAGGTTTTTCCCCCTAAAAATATTCTGTGCCAAACAGGATGCTCTCAAACCATGGAGAGAGGGAAGTGTTTCTAGAACAGTGATCTCTGTGCCAGGTGGACGACTCGGCCACAGCCACATGGGCAGGTGGTGCAGGAAGTGCAGCCGTGGGTGGCTGTGTGACCACCCAGATGGCCCCCAGCTCCCAGCTCCCAGCCCAGGTCCCTTCCACTGGGGTGCACGTCCACCTGCCTCAGGAGACAAAGGTCCCTCTCAAAGCCTGAGGGATGGCAGCTACCCACACAGCTCATTCCTGCAGCCCAGGGAGGCCACCTGCCTCCTGCCCAAGGGATGGATTCTGGAGCCTCTGCTATTCAGCAGTGACAATCAAAACACTGTTAGGAGAAGGAGGCCTGAGAAGAGACGTTTTGAAGAGCCACTTCCATAGGTCGTCAAACTTCCTATCTCTATTCACTCATCAGCAACACTTACCTCCTGTCCTCAAGCACAGTCCTAACAGGAGGGTCATGGCAATGCTAACAGCAGTGGTGAGCTGCTGTAAATGCTTTACTTATCACATGCTGGCATGCTCTTCAGACTTGGCCCACTGCTCAAACAATCTATGACCATCCCATTTTACAGAGGAGAGAACTGAGATGCAGAATATCTAACTTGCCCCAGACCATACAGTCAGAAAAGGCAGGGCTGAGTTTACACCTAGGCCATCCAGCACCAGCCTCACTCTCCACTCCTCCTCCTGCGGCCTCTCTTTATGCACCCGTGAGTGACAGATGCTACACTCGGGCCCTGCCAGTGCAGTTTGGGCAGAGGTCCCTGTGAATACACATGCCCTACAGGGATGCGCATGATCCGATGATGGGATGCTCTGCACCATTACAGAGGGAGGTGGAGTCTGCATGGGGTTTAAAGACAGACATTTATTTGAAGGAGACAACGAGCAGCGGAAGGGCCGAAGAAGCCTGAGCAGCACGCCTTCAGCTTTGAATTTAGGTCTGGGTGCAATCAAGGGGCAGAGAGACAGGGAGCTGGAGGGATGGTAAGAGCTTATTAGGGAAGATCTCAAGTGCCTTACAGAGGAGAATGGATTTGGCTTCTAGGCAATGACAAAGGATTGGAAGCATGTAATCCTGGCAACCACATAGTAGAGTCTGCTTGGTAGAGAGCTCACTGGCAGCAGCATGGAGGATGCTTGCAGAGGGCAGAGCGCAGTGGGGGCCAGCGAGGAAGCTGGCAGAGGGGCCTGGGAGAGGAATGAGGGAGCACAGCCTGAGGCAGCAATGGGTACAGAAGAGAGCACCCACTCAAGAGGAGTAAGAAGGGCTGGGTCTTGGTCACCCATTGGATGGAGCTTGCTGCTTTTGCATTCCAAATTGATAGTTTGGTTGGGTATAGAATGCTGAGTGTGCAATCATTTTCCTAAGAGTTTTGAAGGCATTGTCCTATTTGATTCTTGTTTCCAGCATTGCAGTTGAGTACATCTCTTAGCTTCCTTTTCTTTTGTCTCTCCCTTTGTCTCTGCTTGTCTCTCTCTCTCTCTCTGTATCCCCATTCCAGGTTCTCAAAATTTCATGATGATGAACCTCTGTGTGGTTGGCTATGACAGTTTATATGTCAACTTGGAGAGGACACAGCATCCAGTTGCTTAATCAAATACTTATCTAAGTGTTGCTGTGAAGGTATTTTGTAGAGTGACTAACATCTACCATTGGTTGGCATTGTTGTTGTTGTTGAGACAGGGTTTTGCTGTTGTTACCTAGGCTGGAGTTCAGTGGCATGATCATACTCACTGTAGCCTCCAACTCTTGGGCTCAAGCAATTCTCACTCCTCAGCCTCCCAAATAGCTATGACCACAGGATGTGCCACCATGCCTGGTTAATTTTTAAATTTTTTGTAGAGATGATGTCTTGCCATGTTGCCCAGGTTGGTCTACAACTCTTGGGCTCAAGTGATCCTCCTGCCTCCTCCTCCCCAAATACTGGGATTACAGGTGTGAGCCGCCACACTTGGCCTAGTTGACTTTAAGTAAGGAGATTATTCTCAATACTCTCAGTGGGCCGGACTCAAGCAGTCAAAAGACCTTAAGAACATAACTAAGGTTTCCCCGAGGAAGAAGAAATTCTCCCTGTGGAATGGAACTTCTTCTGACCAAGAGTTTCTAGGCTGCCTGTCTGCCCTACAGATTTTGGACTTGCAGAGCCAGCCCCAGATGGTGTCAGCCAGTTCCTTGTGATGAACCCATCCACAGATAAATCCTACTGGTCCTGCTTCTCAGGTAGAGCCTGGACGACACAGAACCATTTCATAATTGCGGTGGCTACTCAATGAGGCCTTTATATCTGAAAACTCAAGATCTCTGCCATGGAGATTTTCCTTGATTTCTTTCTTTGGGAATTTTCTTTCTTCATTTTCTCTACTCTCTCTACTTCTTCAGAAACTCCTATTAGTTGATTATAACTCTCCTGAATTCTTCTCTATTTTTTTTAACAAAATCTTCATCTTCTTTTCTCATCTCTTTATAATTTATGGGATATTTCTCAATTTTACATTTGAACTTTCTAAGTAAACTTTTTATTTATTTTTTAAAATAGATATTCGTATTCTCTGAATGTTTCTTGGGTTATGAATACAATATATTTTAATGTTCTTTCTGTTCTTTTCTGTCTGATAACAAATTATAGGTTTTTAAAAAGATTGCTCCTCTTTGCAGAAATGTTTCTGCTTCCTCTGAGCTTTTTTTTGCCCCCTGGTAAGGCTGGTTTGTTTACTTGGTTTCCGCCCTGTTGTTTACTGCTTGCCTTCAGTGGCCGAAGTCCTTGGCTGTTCACTAATACTTCCCAGACACTGGTGCTGGAGGCCCTTTATCTTGAATCTGTTGGTTCTAGAGAAGAGGCCCCTGCTCTGTCTGGAGTGGCAGGGAGTGGAGAAGGCAGAGGAGCAGGAGGAGCCGCTGGATTCCCGGAGCCACACGGGACCAAGGCCTTGGGGCCCGTCCATCTCACTTGATGTTCCCATCTTCAGTACAACGGCTCATGCTGTTTCCAGCTCTTCCTAGGACCAGCTCCAGAGCTTCTGTTCTAGCTTATCCTTCTGCTAGAGAAGAAGAGAGAAGGAGGCCTGTGGCAGGGCATCCAGGAGTCGAACCCCTCTTAGACAGTTCAACTAGTCCTCTGTTTTCTGACCAACTCTGAATCCCCACTCTAGGTCCCAGCCTCTTTTCTATGGAGGTTCTGCATGCTCTTCACTCCTCTTTTTCTGGGTTTTCTTCACTCTTTCTCTCCACCCCCATCCTCTCCCTCCCTGCCAGCTCCTCTGCAGGGAGCTGAGGCCTGAGCCACATGTGCTTGGGCTGGGCGGCTCCCAGTGCCTTTTGGATGGGATGGCCTGCACTTCCCTTCCTTATTTCATTATTTAGTTGCATTATATTTGTGGGTTTATAAGAGGAGAGCAGGTCATTTTAGTAGTGTTTTAAGATTTAGTGGAGATATATGTGATTTCAGTCTGTAGAGTTTGGCTAGGATTCCCAATAGAGATGCCTAATAAACCCAGTATTGAGGAACACATGTGCACCTTTCTGCAAAGTGTCTGCCATCTTTGTGTGGGTTGGGTCTGTTTCCTGGAGAGCGCACGGTTGTCCACTGTCAGCCCCTCTTCCCCAGGGATGCTCCTGCGTGCTCAGCAGGCACCTGGCTGCCACACGATGGCGAGGGCTGGCCCTGGGACCACATGGGTCTGAGGGTGGAGGCAGAAGCGTGGCCTGCAGCCTGTGTCCTTTGAGAGGGGCCCCTTCCTCCTCCAGGGACAGGATGGCTATTGTGGCAGCAAACTCACCCTGAGGTGGTCTCCAAGTGTCAAGGGCTGAGGCACAGGACCCAGGCATCTGGGCCCCTGGCAGTCAGAAGCCACCACCTCACGGCGGCTGCTGTGTCCACAGTGAAACCCTCCTCTCCCGTGAAGGCCCCTTTCGGGCTGCCTGCTGCCGAGTACTGAGTCTAATCCTAGCAGAAGAAGGGAAATGTTTGGTTGTGTTTCTCCTTTTGCTTGCATCTCAGGAGGCTCGGCTGTTAACATTATCACTGCTGTGGCTTGGCTGTGTCTCCTGAAGGGATATGTTGATGGCCTGGCCCCCACACCTGTGAAAGAGACCTTATTGCACCTCGTTTTCTTTTTAACATGTGAACCATAACTCTTCTGCAAATGTCAGCTTTTGCCCAAAGCTCCTCAAATGGCATTGACACGTGGGAGGAAAAGATCGTCAATGAGGAGACACCTGTCCTGCTGCACAGCCCTGTGGGAGCTTGCCCTCCCAGGCAGACCCAGCAGGGGTGCCCAGCTGGTGGTGCTGGCTGTTATGGTTGTGGTGGTGAGGGCTGTTGCAGCTGTTGTCATAGCTGTAGCTGTGTAGCTGTTGTTGCTGTGGTTGTGGTTGCAGCCGTTGTTGTCATAGCTGTAGCTGTTGTAGCTGTAGTTGTCAGAGCTGCAGCTGTATAGCTGCTGTGACTGTGGTTGTGATTACAGCCGTTGTTGTCATAGCTGTAGCTGTGGCAGCTGTAGTTGTAGCCTCCTCTCCACTCGGGGCACTCAGGTCCACCCTATCTGGCTCAGGGCTTCAGCTCCGGGGTCCTGGAAGAGGGAGCAGGCAGCGGGCTGGAGTGGTTGTGGTTGACGCTGGAGGGCAGCCTCTGAGCAGCCCCCCAGGAGGGAAGCAAAGGCTGCAGGGAGGGCTTGCGTCAGGCTCCTAGGAGGAGCAGCGACGAGGCTGGGTGCCTGTAAGAAGACCCGTGGCTGGCAGCGTGTTCAGCCCTGCAGGTGGGTCAGGCTCCTGGGAGGAGCAGTGACGAGGCTGGGTGCCTGCAGGAAGACCCGTGGCTGGCAGCGTGTTCAGCCCTGCACTGCCAATGGTGGCGGCCCTCATCTTGTGTGGTCAAATTAACATTTATATTACTGAAATCAAACAATTTTAAAAAGTCAGTCCTCTGGTCACAGGGGCCAAACTTTCAAGAGCTGAGTAGTCTTGGGTGTCCAGTGAACCATCACGTGGCACAGTGTTGGCCTGGGCCTTGCTGTCCCTGGCACGACCCACGGGATGAGGCCACGCCTCCCCCCCAGCGGGACCACCGGGCAGAGGTGATGTGGGATGCTCAGTGGCTTTTCAGGGAAAGTGCCAAGCCCTCTCCATGGGGGTTGGGGAATGTTTTTAGTTTGGATTCTAAACAGAGAGCGATTCTTGCTATAAACAAATTTAAATAATAGCTAATATAGCAGACTAGACTTACTAAACATATTCCCATGCTTAGGACCCTGC
This sequence comes from Nomascus leucogenys, assembly GCF_006542625.1. Taxonomy (NCBI): domain Eukaryota; kingdom Metazoa; phylum Chordata; class Mammalia; order Primates; family Hylobatidae; genus Nomascus; species Nomascus leucogenys. Next base: position 53,755 of record NW_022097702.1, read on the forward strand.
ATTAAGCATTTTAGATACATGACCCCAACTAATTCTTCCAACAATCTGTAATGTAGATTCAGTTTGGTATTTTCTCCATGTCGCTCTAGGGTTAGGTAATTTTGTGCCCAGCAGAGCAGGGCGGCGCTCTGTCCTCTGGGAAATACTGCCTTCCTGGAATGTTCCTTCCAACCCAGAGTGCTGAGAAGGCTGGCAGGACAGGGGCCAGAACGTGTCGGACGTCAGCGCCAGCCTGGAAGGAGAGGTTGGATCCCACAGAAGGCTGAGCACAGGGAGGAGAGGGGTGCGGGCCTCTGCCTTTGAGCTGCTCTTGTCCTGAAGTTTGCTCCCTGGGCCCTGTGAGACCTCGGGGGCCAGCCTGTGACACCCCGGCCAGGCCATGCGAGGGTGGCGCCGGGACACTGCCCTCTGCAGCTCCTCTGGGGAGCACTGACCAGCACTCAGGGGATGGATCCATGCAGCAAGTTGTCCAGAGGAGAGAGTGGGGGACTCCGCAGTATCCAGGCCGATGCATAATTTGTTCTTCTTATGCATTTTACCACCATTTTGGCTAGCATTTGGTGCTTCAAGGAACAGCTGTTAGAGGCAAAAATCAGAGAAAAAGGCATTTGCGTTTCAAAGGCTTCGCTTTGTGGATGCCAAATCCCAGAGACAGGAGGAACTCCTTGCAGCAGCCATAGATTTGGAAGGATGCATCCCCATCAGGTAG
>NW_022097703.1:0-19152 GCF_006542625.1 Nomascus leucogenys
GTTTTTATTTAAAGATATTCCTTTTTCCACTATAGGCCCTTTAGCGCTCTGAATGTCCACTTGACGTTTCTACGGAAAGAGTGTTTAAGAAGTGCTCAATCAAAAGGAAGCTTCAATTCTGTTTGTTGAATTCATAGAACAGAAAGAAGTTTCACAGAATGCTTCTCTGTAGTTTTAATTTGAGGATACTCCATTTTCCTGTATTGGCCCCTTTGCGCTCCAATTGTCCACTAGCAGTTTCTATAGAAAGAGGGTTTCAGAACTGCTCAATCAAAAGTAAGCTTCAACTCTGTTAGTTGAATGCAGAGAACCAAAAGTAGTTTCACAGAATCCTTCTGTGTAGTTTTATTTGAAGATATTCCTTTTTCCACTACTGGACCCTTAGGGCACAGAATGTCCACTTGCAGTTTCTACAGAAAGAGTGTTTCTAAACTGCTCAATCAAAAGTAAGTTTCAACTCTGTTAGTTGAATGCACAGAACAGAAAGAAGTTTCAGAGAATCCTTCTGTGTAGTTTTTATTTGAAGATATTCCTTTTTCCTCTATAGGTCTCTTAGCGCACTGAATGTCCACTTGCAGTTTCTACAGAAAGAGTGTTTCAGAACTGCTCATTGAAAAGTAAGCTTCAACTCTGTTAGATGAACGCACAAAACAGAAAGTAGTTTCATAGAATGTTTCTGTTTAGTTTTTATTTGAAGATATACTTTTTTCCACTATATGGCCCTTACCGCTCTGAATGTCCACTTGCAGTTTCTACAAAAAGAGTGTTTCAGAACTGCTCAATCAAAAGTAATTTTCACCTCTGTTTGTTGAATGCACTGAACAGAGAGAAGTTTCACAGAATGCTTCTGTCTAGTTTTTATTTGAAGATACTCCTTTTTCCACCACAGGACCCTTAGGGCACTGATTGTCCACTTGCAGTTTCTACAGAAAGAGTGTTTCAGAACTGCTATATCAAAAGTATGCTTCAACTCCGTTAGATGAATGCACAGAACCAAAAGAAGTTTCACAGAATGCTTCTGTGTAGTTTTTATTTGAAGATATTCCTTTTTCCACTATAGGCCCCTTTGCTCTCCGTATGTCCACTAGCAGTTTCTACAGAAAGACTGTTTCAGAACTGCTCAATCAAAAGTAAGCTTCATCTCTGTTATTTGAATGCACAGAACAGAAGAAGTTTCACAGAATGCTTCTGTGTAGTTTTACTTTGAGGATATTCCTTTTTCCACTATAGGCCCCTTAGCGCTCTAAATCTCCACTTGCAGTTTCTACAGAAAGGGTGTTTCAGAGCTGCTCAATCAAAAGTAAGCTTCCACTCTGTTAGTTGAATGCACAGAACAGAAAGAAGTTTCACAGAATGCTTCTGTGTAGTTTTTATTGGAAGATATTCCTTTTTCCATTATAGGTCTCTTAGCCCATAAATGTCCACTTGCAGTTTCTACGAATGAGTGTTTCAGAACTGCTCATTCAAAGTAAGCTTCAACTCTGTTAGATGAATGCGCAGAACAGAAAGAACTTTCACAGAATGCTTCTGTGTAGTTTTTATTTTAAGATATTCCTTTTACCACTATAGTCCCCTTAGCCCTCTGAATGTCCACTTGCAGTTTCAACAGAAAGAGTGTTTCAGAACTGCTCAATCAAAAGTAAGTTTCAACTCTGTTAGTTGAATGCACAGAACCAAAAGAAGTTTCACAGAATGCTTCTGTGTAGATTTTATTTGAAGATATTCCTTTTTCCAAAACAGGACCCTTAGGGCACAGAGTGTCCACTTGCAGTTTCTTCAGAAAGAGTGTTTCAAAACTGCTCAATCAAAAGTAAGCTTCAACTCTGTTAGATGAATGCACAGAACAGAAAGAAGTTTCACAGAATCCTTCTGTGTAGTTTTTATTTGAAGATATTCCTTTTTCCTCTATAGGTCTCTTAGCGCACTGAATGTCCACTTGCAGTTTCTACAGAAAGAGTGATTCAGAACTGCTCATTCAAAAGTAAGCTTCAACTCTGTTAGATGAACGCACAAAACAGAAAGTAGTTTCATAGAATGTTTCTGTTAAGTTTTTATTTGAAGATATACTTTTTTCCACTATATGCCCATTACCGCTCTGAATGTCCACTTGCAGTTTCTACAAAAAGAGTGTTTCAGAACTGCTCAATCAAAAGTAATTTTCACCACTGTTTGTTGAATGCACAGAACAGAAAGAAGTTTCACAGAATGCTTCTGTGTAGTTTTAATTTGAGGATATTCCTTTTTCCACTATAGGCCCCTTAGCGCTCTAAATCTCCACTTGCAGTTTCTACAGAAAGAGTGTTTCAGAGCTGCTCAATCAAAAGTAAGCTTCCACTCTGTTAGTTGAATGCACAGAACAGAAAGAAGTTTCACAGAATCCTTCTGTGTAGTTTTTATTGGAAGATATTCCTTTTTCCATTATAGGTCTCTTAGCCCACTAAATGTCCACTTGCAGTTTCTACAGAATGAGTGTTTCAGAACTGCTCATTCAAAAGTAAGCTTCAACTCTGTTAGATGAATGCGCAGAACAGAAAGAACTTTCACAGAATGCTTCTGTGTAGTTTTTATTTTAAGATATTCCTTTTCCCCCTATAGTCCCCTTAGCCCTCTTGATGTCCACTTGCAGTTTCCACAGAAAGAGTGTTTCAGAACTGCTCAATCAGAAGTAAGTTTCAACTCTGTTAGTTGAATCCACTGAACAGAAGGAGGTTTCACAGAATGCTTCTGTGTAGTTTTTATTTGAAGACATTCCTTTTTCCACTAGAGGACCCTTAGGGCACTGAATGTCCACTTGCAGTTTCTACAGAAAGAGTGTTTCAGAACTGCTCAATCAAAAGTGAGCTTCAACTCTGTTAGATGAATGCACAGAACAGAAAGAAGTTTCACAGAATGCTTCTGTGTAGTTTTTATTTAAAGATATTCCTTTTTCCACTATAGGCCCTTTAGCGCTCTGAATGTCCACTTGACGTTTCTACGGAAAGAGTGTTTAAGAAGTGCTCAATCAAAAGGAAGCTTCAATTCTGTTTGTTGAATTCATAGAACAGAAAGAAGTTTCACAGAATGCTTCTCTGTAGTTTTAATTTGAGGATACTCCATTTTCCTGTATTGGCCCCTTTGCGCTCCAATTGTCCACTAGCAGTTTCTATAGAAAGAGGGTTTCAGAACTGCTCAATCAAAAGTAAGCTTCAACTCTGTTAGTTGAATGCACAGAACCAAAAGTAGTTTCACAGAATCCTTCTGTGTAGTTTTTATTTGAAGATATTCCTTTTTCCACTACTGGACCCTTAGGGCACAGAATGTCCACTTGCAGTTTCTACAGAAAGAGTGTTTCTAAACTGCTCAATCAAAAGTAAGTTTCAACTCTGTTAGTTGAATGCACAGAACAGAAAGAAGTTTCAGAGAATCCTTCTGTGTAGTTTTTATTTGAAGATATTCCTTTTTCCTCTATAGGTCTCTTAGCGCACTGAATGTCCACTTGCAGTTTCTACAGAAAGAGTGTTTCAGAACTGCTCATTGAAAAGTAAGCTTCAACTCTGTTAGATGAACGCACAAAACAGAAAGTAGTTTCATAGAATGTTTCTGTTTAGTTTTTATTTGAAGATATACTTTTTTCCACTATATGCCCTTACCGCTCTGAATGTCCACTTGCAGTTTCTACAAAAAGAGTGTTTCAGAACTGCTCAATCAAAAGTAATTTTCACCTCTGTTTGTTGAATGCACTGAACAGAGAGAAGTTTCACAGAATGCTTCTGTCTAGTTTTTATTTGAAGATACTCCTTTTTCCACCACAGGACCCTTAGGGCACTGATTGTCCACTTGCAGTTTCTACAGAAAGAGTGTTTCAGAACTGCTATATCAAAAGTATGCTTCAACTCCGTTAGATGAATGCACAGAACAAAAAGAAGTTTCACAGAATGCTTCTGTGTAGTTTTTATTTGAAGATATTCCTTTTTCCACTATAGTTTCTTATGTCCCACTACAAAATTTAGCTGCTCATCAAAGTAAGCTCACTCTGTATTGAATGCACAGAAAGAAGTTACAGAATCTTCTTTTTTTTTTATTTTTTTTTTATTCTTTTCCACTTGCAGTTTCTACAGAAAGGTGTTTCAGAGCTGCTCAATCAAAAGTAAGCTTCCACTCTGTTAGTTGAATGCACAGAACAGAAAGAAGTTTCACAGAATGCTTCTGTGTAGTTTTTATTGGAAGATATTCCTTTTTCCATTATAGGTCTCTTAGCCCACTAAATGTCCACTTGCAGTTTCTACAGAATGAGTGTTTCAGAACTGCTCATTCAAAAGTAAGCTTCAACTCTGTTAGATGAATGCGCAGAACAGAAAGAACTTTCACAGAATGCTTCTGTGTAGTTTTTATTTTAAGATATTCCTTTTCCCCCTATAGTCCCCTTAGCCCTCTTGATGTCCACTTGCAGTTTCCACAGAAAGAGTGTTTCAGAACTGCTCAATCAAAAGTAAGTTTCAACTCTGTTAGTTGAATCCACAGAACAGAAAGAGTTTCACAGAATGCTTCTGTGTAGTTTTTATTTGAAGATATTCCTTTTTCCACTACAGGACCCTTAGGGCACAGAAGTCCACTTGCAGTTTCTACAGAAAGAGTGTTTCAGAACTGCTCAATCAAAAGTAGCTTCAACTCTGTTAGATGAATGCACAGAACAGAAAGAGTTTCACAGAATGCTTCTGTGTAGTTTTTATTTAAAGATATTCTTTTTCCTCTATAGGCCTTAGCGCTCTGAATGTCCACTTGCAGTTTCTACAGAAAGAGTGTTTCAGAACTGCTCAATCAAAAGTAAGCTTCACTCTGTTAGTTGAATGCACAGAACAGAAAGAAGTTTCACAGAATGCTTCTGTTTGTTTTTATTTGAAGATATTTTTTTCACTAAGCCCTTAGCACAGAAGTCCACTTGCAGTTTCTACAGAAAGAGTGTTTCAAACTGCTCAATCAAAGTAAGTTCAACTCTGTTAGTTGAATGCACAGAACAGAAAGGTTTCACAGAATGCTTCTGTGTAGTTTTTATTTGAAGATATTCCTTTTTCCACTATAGGCCCTTAGCCTCTGAATTCCACTTGCAGTTTCTACAGAAAGAGTGTTTCAGAACTGCTCAATCAAAAGTAGCTTCAACTCTGTTAGATGAATGCACAGAACAGAAAGAAGTTTCACAGAATGCTTCTGTGTAGTTTTTATTTAAAGATATTCCTTTTTCCACTATAGGCCCTTTAGCGCTCTGAATGTCCACTTGCAGTTTCTACAGAAAGAGTGTTTAAGAAGTGCTCAATCAAAAGGAAGCTTCAATTCTGTTTGTTGAATTCATAGAACAGAAAGAAGTTTCACAGAATGCTTCTCTGTAGTTTTAATTTGAGGATACTCCATTTTCCTGTATTGGCCCCTTTGCGCTCCAATTGTCCACTAGCAGTTTCTATAGAAAGAGGGTTTCAGAACTGCTCAATCAAAAGTAAGCTTCAACTCTGTTAGTTGAATGCACAGAACCAAAAGTAGTTTCACAGAATCCTTCTGTGTAGTTTTTATTTGAAGATATTCCTTTTTCCACTACTGGACCCTTAGGGCACAGAATGTCCACTTGCAGTTTCTACAGAAAGAGTGTTTCTAAACTGCTCAATCAAAAGTAAGTTTCAACTCTGTTAGTTGAATGCACAGAACAGAAAGAAGTTTCAGAGAATCCTTCTGTGTAGTTTTTATTTGAAGATATTCCTTTTTCCTCTATAGGTCTCTTAGCGCACTGAATGTCCACTTGCAGTTTCTACAGAAAGAGTGTTTCAGAACTGCTCATTCAAAAGTAAGCTTCAACTCTGTTAGATGAACGCACAAAACAGAAAGTAGTTTCATAGAATGTTTCTGTTTAGTTTTTATTTGAAGATATACTTTTTTCCACTATATGCCCCTTACCGCTCTGAATGTCCACTTGCAGTTTCTACAAAAAGAGTGTTTCAGAACTGCTCAATCAAAAGTAATTTTCACCTCTGTTTGTTGAATGCACTGAACAGAGAGAAGTTTCACAGAATGCTTCTGTCTAGTTTTTATTTGAAGATACTCCTTTTTCCACCACAGGACCCTTAGGGCACTGATTGTCCACTTGCAGTTTCTACAGAAAGAGTGTTTCAGAACTGCTCATATCAAAAGTAAGCTTCAACTCTGTTAGATGAATGCACAGAACAAAAGAAGTTTCACAGAATGCTTCTGTGTTTTTATTTGAAGATATTCCTTTTTCCACTATAGGCCCCTTAGCTCTCTATGTCCACTTGCAGTTTCTACAGAAAGACTGTTTCAGAACTGCTCAATCAAAAGTAAGCTTCATCTCTGTTACTTGAATGCACAGAACAGAAGAAGTTTCACAGAATGCTTCTGTGTAGTTTTTATTGAAGATATTCCTTTTTCCATTATAGGTCTCTTACCCACAATGTCCACTTGCAGTTTCTACAGAATGAGTGTTTCAGAACTGCTCATTCAAAAGTAAGCTTCAACTCTGTTAGATGAATGCAGAAGAGAAAGAGTTTCACAGAATGCTTCTGTGTAGTTTTTATTTGAGATATCCTTTTTCCCCTCTAGTCCCCTTAGCCCTCTGGATGTCCACTTGCAGTTTCCACAGAAAGAGTGTTTCAGAACTGCTCAATCAGAAGTAAGTTTCAACTCTGTTAGTTGAATCCACTGAACAGAAGGACGTTTCACAGAATGCTTCTGTGTAGTTTTTATTTGAAGACATTCCTTTCTCCACTACAGGACCCTTAGGGCACAGAACGTCCACTTGCAGTTTCTACAGAAAGAGTGTTTCAGAACTGCTCAATCAAAAGTGAGCTTCAACTCTGTTAGATGAATGCACAGAACAGAAAGTTGTTTCACAGAATGCTTCTGTGTAGTTTTTATTTAAAGATATTTCTTTTTCCACTATAGGCCCTTTAGCGCTCTGAATGTCCACTTGAAGTTTCTACGGAAAGAGTGTTTAAGAACTGCTCAATCAAAAGTAAGCTTCCACTCTGTTAGTTGAATGCACAGAACAGAAAGAAGTTTCACAGAATGCTTCTGTTTGGTTTTTATTTGAAGATATTTTTTTTACACTACAGGACCCTTAGGGCACAGAGAGTCCACTTGCAGTTTCTACAGAAAGAGTGTTTCTAAACTGCTCAATCAAATGTAAGATTCAACTCTGTTAGTTGAATGCACAGAACAGAAAGGTGTTTCACAGAATGCTTCTGTGTAGTTTTTATTCAAAGATATTCCCTTTTCCTCTATAGGCCCCATAGCTCTCTGAATATCCACTTGCAGTTTCTACAGAAAGAGGGTTTCAGAACTGCTCAATCAAAAGTAACTTTCAACTCTGTTAGTTGAATGCACAGAACCAAAAGTAGTTTCACAGAATCCTTCTGTGTAGTTTTTATTTGAAGATATTCCTTTTTCCACTACTGGACCCTTAGGGCACAGAATGTCCACTTGCAGTTTCTACAGAGTGTTTCTAAACTGCTCAATCAAAAGTAAGCTTCAACTCTGTTAGTTGAATGCACAGAACAGAAAGAAGTTTCACAGAATCCTTCTGTGTAGTTTTTATTTGAAGATATTCCTTTTTCCTCTATAGGTCTCTTAGCGCACTGAATGTCCACTTGCAGTTTCTACAGAAAGAGTGATTCAGAACTGCTCATTCAAAAGTAAGCTTCAACTCTGTTAGATGAACGCACAAAACAGAAAGTAGTTTCATAGAATGTTTCTGTTAAGTTTTTATTTGAAGATATACTTTTTTCCACTATATGCCCATTACCGCTCTGAATGTCCACTTGCAGTTTCTACAAAAAGAGTGTTTCAGAACTGCTCAATCAAAAGTAATTTTCACCACTGTTTGTTGAATGCACAGAACAGAAAGAAGTTTCACAGAATGCTTCTGTGTAGTTTTAATTTGAGGATATTCCTTTTTCCACTATAGGCCCCTTAGCGCTCTAAATCTCCACTTGCAGTTTCTACAGAAAGAGTGTTTCAGAACTGCTCAATCAAAAGTAAGCTTCCACTCTGTTAGTTGAATGCACAGAACAGAAAGAAGTTTCACAGAATCCTTCTGTGTAGTTTTTATTGGAAGATATTCCTTTTTCCATTATAGGTCTCTTAGCCCACTAAATGTCCACTTGCAGTTTCTACAGAATGAGTGTTTCAGAACTGCTCATTCAAAAGTAAGCTTCAACTCTGTTAGATGAATGCGCAGAACAGAAAGAACTTTCACAGAATGCTTCTGTGTAGTTTTTATTTTAAGATATTCCTTTTCCCCCTATAGTCCCCTTAGCCCTCTTGATGTCCACTTGCAGTTTCCACAGAAAGAGTGTTTCAGAACTGCTCAATCAGAAGTAAGTTTCAACTCTGTTAGTTGAATCCACTGAACAGAAGGAGGTTTCACAGAATGCTTCTGTGTAGTTTTTATTTGAAGACATTCCTTTTTCCACTAGAGGACCCTTAGGGCACTGAATGTCCACTTGCAGTTTCTACAGAAAGAGTGTTTCAGAACTGCTCAATCAAAAGTAAGCTTCAACTCTGTTAGATGAATGCACAGAACAGAAAGAAGTTTCACAGAATGCTTCTGTGTAGTTTTTATTTAAAGATATTCCTTTTTCCACTATAGGCCCTTTAGCGCTCTGAATGTCCACTTGACGTTTCTACGGAAAGAGTGTTTAAGAAGTGCTCAATCAAAAGGAAGCTTCAATTCTGTTTGTTGAATTCATAGAACAGAAAGAAGTTTCACAGAATGCTTCTCTGTAGTTTTAATTTGAGGATACTCCATTTTCCTGTATTGGCCCCTTTGCGCTCCAATTGTCCACTAGCAGTTTCTATAGAAAGAGGGTTTCAGAACTGCTCAATCAAAAGTAAGCTTCAACTCTGTTAGTTGAATGCACAGAACCAAAAGTAGTTTCACAGAATCCTTCTGTGTAGTTTTTATTTGAAGATATTCCTTTTTCCACTACTGGACCCTTAGGGCACAGAATGTCCACTTGCAGTTTCTACAGAAAGAGTGTTTCTAAACTGCTCAATCAAAAGTAAGTTTCAACTCTGTTAGTTGAATGCACAGAACAGAAAGAAGTTTCAGAGAATCCTTCTGTGTAGTTTTTATTTGAAGATATTCCTTTTTCCTCTATAGGTCTCTTAGCGCACTGAATGTCCACTTGCAGTTTCTACAGAAAGAGTGTTTCAGAACTGCTCATTGAAAAGTAAGCTTCAACTCTGTTAGATGAACGCACAAAACAGAAAGTAGTTTCATAGAATGTTTCTGTTTAGTTTTTATTTGAAGATATACTTTTTTCCACTATATGACCCTTACCGCTCTGAATGTCCACTTGCAGTTTCTACATAAAGAGTGTTTCAGAACTGCTCAATCAAAAGTAATTTTCACCTCTGTTTGTTGAATGCACTGAACAGAGAGAAGTTTCACAGAATGCTTCTGTCTAGTTTTTATTTGAAGATACTCCTTTTTCCACCACAGGACCCTTAGGGCACTGATTGTCCACTTGCAGTTTCTACAGAAAGAGTGTTTCAGAACTGCTATATCAAAAGTATGCTTCAACTCCGTTAGATGAATGCACAGAACCAAAAGAAGTTTCACAGAATGCTTCTGTGTAGTTTTTATTTGAAGATATTCCTTTTTCCACTATAGGCCCCTTTGCTCTCCGTATGTCCACTAGCAGTTTCTACAGAAAGATGTTTCAGAACTGCTCAATCAAAAGTAAGCTTCATCTCTGTTATTGAATGCACAGAACAGAAGAAGTTTCACAGAATGCTTCTGTGTAGTTTTATTTGAGATTTTTTTTCACTTGCCTTAGCGCTCTAATTCCACTTGCAGTTTCTACAGAAAGTTTTCAGACTGCTCAATCAAAAGTAAGCTTCCACTCTGTTAGTTGAATGCACAGAACAGAAAGAAGTTTCACAGAATCTTCTGTGTAGTTTTTATTGGAAGATATTCCTTTTTCCATTATAGGTCTCTTAGCCCACAAATGTCCACTTGCAGTTTCTACAGAATGAGTGTTTCAGAACTGCTCATTCAAAAGTAAGCTTCAACTCTGTTAGATGAATGCGCAGAACAGAAAGACTTTCACAGAATGCTTCTGTGTAGTTTTTATTTTAAGATATTCCTTTTTCCCCTCTAGTCCCCTTAGCCCTCTGGATGTCCACTTGCAGTTTCCACAGAAAGAGTGTTTCAGAACTGCTCAATCAGAAGTAAGTTTCAACTCTGTTAGTTGAATCCACTGAACAGAAGGACGTTTCACAGAATGCTTCTGTGTAGTTTTTATTTGAAGACATTCCTTTCTCCACTACAGGACCCTTAGGGCACAGAACGTCCACTTGCAGTTTCTACAGAAAGAGTGTTTCAGAACTGCTCAATCAAAAGTGAGCTTCAACTCTGTTAGATGAATGCACAGAACAGAAAGTTGTTTCACAGAATGCTTCTGTGTAGTTTTTATTTAAAGATATTTCTTTTTCCACTATAGGCCCTTTAGCGCTCTGAATGTCCACTTGAAGTTTCTACGGAAAGAGTGTTTAAGAACTGCTCAATCAAAAGTAAGCTTCCACTCTGTTAGTTGAATGCACAGAACAGAAAGAAGTTTCACAGAATGCTTCTGTTTGGTTTTTATTTGAAGATATTTTTTTACACTACAGGACCCTTAGGGCACAGAAGTCCACTTGCAGTTTCTACAGAAAGAGTGTTTCTAAACTGCTCAATCAAATGTAAGATTCAACTCTGTTAGTTGAATGCACAGAACAGAAAGGTGTTTCACAGAATGCTTCTGTGTAGTTTTTATTCAAAGATATTCCCTTTTCCTCTATAGGCCCCATAGCCTCTGAATATCCACTTGCAGTTTCTACAGAAAGAGGGTTTCAGAACTGCTCAATCAAAAGTAACTTCAACTCTGTTAGTTGAATGCACAGAACCAAAAGTAGTTTCACAGAATCCTTCTGTGTAGTTTTTATTTGAAGATATTCCTTTTTCCACTACTGGACCCTTAGGGCACAGAATGTCCACTTGCAGTTTCTACAGAAGAGTGTTTCTAAACTGCTCAATCAAAAGTAAGCTTCAACTCTGTTAGATGAATGCACAGAACAGAAAGAAGTTTCACAGAATCCTTCTGTGTAGTTTTTATTTGAAGATATTCCTTTTTCCTCTATAGGTCTCTTAGCGCACTGAATGTCCACTTGCAGTTTCTACAGAAAGAGTGTTTCAGAACTGCTCATTCAAAAGTAAGCTTCAACTCTGTTAGATGAACGCACAAAACAGAAAGTAGTTTCATAGAATGTTTCTGTTAAGTTTTTATTTGAAGATATACTTTTTTCCACTATATGCCCATTACCGCTCTGAATGTCCACTTGCAGTTTCTACAAAAAGAGTGTTTCAGAACTGCTCAATCAAAAGTAATTTTCACCACTGTTTGTTGAATGCACAGAACAGAAAGAAGTTTCACAGAATGCTTCTGTGTAGTTTTAATTTGAGGATATTCCTTTTTCCACTATAGGCCCCTTAGCGCTCTAAATCTCCACTTGCAGTTTCTACAGAAAGAGTGTTTCAGAGCTGCTCAATCAAAAGTAAGCTTCCACTCTGTTAGTTGAATGCACAGAACAGAAAGAAGTTTCACAGAATCCTTCTGTGTAGTTTTTATTGGAAGATATTCCTTTTTCCATTATAGGTCTCTTAGCCCACTAAATGTCCACTTGCAGTTTCTACAGAATGAGTGTTTCAGAACTGCTCATTCAAAAGTAAGCTTCAACTCTGTTAGATGAATGCGCAGAACAGAAAGAACTTTCACAGAATGCTTCTGTGTAGTTTTTATTTTAAGATATTCCTTTTCCCCCTATAGTCCCCTTAGCCCTCTTGATGTCCACTTGCAGTTTCCACAGAAAGAGTGTTTCAGAACTGCTCAATCAGAAGTAAGTTTCAACTCTGTTAGTTGAATCCACTGAACAGAAGGAGGTTTCACAGAATGCTTCTGTGTAGTTTTTATTTGAAGACATTCCTTTTTCCACTAGAGGACCCTTAGGGCACTGAATGTCCACTTGCAGTTTCTACAGAAAGAGTGTTTCAGAACTGCTCAATCAAAAGTGAGCTTCAACTCTGTTAGATGAATGCACAGAACAGAAAGAAGTTTCACAGAATGCTTCTGTGTAGTTTTTATTTAAAGATATTCCTTTTTCCACTATAGGCCCTTTAGCGCTCTGAATGTCCACTTGACGTTTCTACGGAAAGAGTGTTTAAGAAGTGCTCAATCAAAAGGAAGCTTCAATTCTGTTTGTTGAATTCATAGAACAGAAAGAAGTTTCACAGAATGCTTCTCTGTAGTTTTAATTTGAGGATACTCCATTTTCCTGTATTGGCCCCTTTGCGCTCCAATTGTCCACTAGCAGTTTCTATAGAAAGAGGGTTTCAGAACTGCTCAATCAAAAGTAAGCTTCAACTCTGTTAGTTGAATGCACAGAACCAAAAGTAGTTTCACAGAATCCTTCTGTGTAGTTTTTATTTGAAGATATTCCTTTTTCCACTACTGGACCCTTAGGGCACAGAATGTCCACTTGCAGTTTCTACAGAAAGAGTGTTTCTAAACTGCTCAATCAAAAGTAAGTTTCAACTCTGTTAGTTGAATGCACAGAACAGAAAGAAGTTTCAGAGAATCCTTCTGTGTAGTTTTTATTTGAAGATATTCCTTTTTCCTCTATAGGTCTCTTAGCGCACTGAATGTCCACTTGCAGTTTCTACAGAAAGAGTGTTTCAGAACTGCTCATTGAAAAGTAAGCTTCAACTCTGTTAGATGAACGCACAAAACAGAAAGTAGTTTCATAGAATGTTTCTGTTTAGTTTTTATTTGAAGATATACTTTTTTCCACTATATGCCCTTACCGCTCTGAATGTCCACTTGCAGTTTCTACAAAAAGAGTGTTTCAGAACTGCTCAATCAAAAGTAATTTTCACCTCTGTTTGTTGAATGCACTGAACAGAGAGAAGTTTCACAGAATGCTTCTGTCTAGTTTTTATTTGAAGATACTCCTTTTTCCACCACAGGACCCTTAGGGCACTGATTGTCCACTTGCAGTTTCTACAGAAAGAGTGTTTCAGAACTGCTATATCAAAAGTATGCTTCAACTCCGTTAGATGAATGCACAGAACCAAAAGAAGTTTCACAGAATGCTTCTGTGTAGTTTTTATTTGAAGATATTCCTTTTTCCACTATAGGCCCCTTTGCTCTCCGTATGTCCACTAGCAGTTTCTACAGAAAGACTGTTTCAGAACTGCTCAATCAAAAGTAAGCTTCATCTCTGTTATTTGAATGCACAGAACAGAATGAAGTTTCACAGAATGCTTCTGTGTAGTTTTAATTTGAGGATATTCCTTTTTCCACTATAGGCCCCTTAGCGCTCTAAATCTCCACTTGCAGTTTCTACAGAAAGGGTGTTTCAGAGCTGCTCAATCAAAAGTAAGCTTCCACTCTGTTAGTTGAATGCACAGAACAGAAAGAAGTTTCACAGAATGCTTCTGTGTAGTTTTTATTGGAAGATATTCCTTTTTCCATTATAGGTCTCTTAGCCCAATAAATGTCCACTTGCAGTTTCTACCGAATGAGTGTTTCAGAACTGCTCATTCAAAAGTAAGCTTCAACTCTGTTAGATGAATGCGCAGAACAGAAAGAACTTTCACAGAATGCTTCTGTGTAGTTTTTATTTTAAGATATTCCTTTTCCCCCTATAGTCCCCTTAGCCCTCTTGATGTCCACTTGCAGTTTCCACAGAAAGTGTGTTTCAGAACTGCTCAATCAAAAGTAAGTTTCAACTCTGTTAGTTGAATGCACAGAACCAAAAGAAGTTTCACAGAATGCTTCTGTGTAGATTTTATTTGAAGATATTCCTTTTTCCAAAACAGGACCCTTAGGGCACAGAGTGTCCACTTGCAGTTTCTTCAGAAAGAGTGTTTCAAAACTGCTCAATCAAAAGTAAGCTTCAACTCTGTTAGATGAATGCACAGAACAGAAAGAAGTTTCACAGAATCCTTCTGTGTAGTTTTTATTTGAAGATATTCCTTTTTCCTCTATAGGTCTCTTAGCGCACTGAATGTCCACTTGCAGTTTCTACAGAAAGAGTGATTCAGAACTGCTCATTCAAAAGTAAGCTTCAACTCTGTTAGATGAACGCACAAAACAGAAAGTAGTTTCATAGAATGTTTCTGTTAAGTTTTTATTTGAAGATATACTTTTTTCCACTATATGCCCATTACCGCTCTGAATGTCCACTTGCAGTTTCTACAAAAAGAGTGTTTCAGAACTGCTCAATCAAAAGTAATTTTCACCACTGTTTGTTGAATGCACTGAACAGAAGAAGTTTCACAGAATGCTTCTGTGTAGTTTTAATTTGAGGATATTCCTTTTTCCACTATAGGCCCCTTAGGCCTAATTTCCACTTGCAGTTTCTACAGAAAGAGTGTTCAGAACTGCTCAATCAAAAGTAGCTTCAACTCTGTTAGTGAATGCACAGAACCAAAAGAAGTTTCACAGAATGCTTCTGTGTAGTTTTATTGAAGATATTCCTTTTTCCACTATAGGCCCTTTGCCCCGTATGTCCACTTGCAGTTTCTACAGAAGATGTTTCAGAACTGCTCATCAAAAGTAAGCTTCATCTCTGTTATTGAATGCACAGAACAGAATGAAGTTTCACAGAATGCTTCTGTGTAGTTTTATTTGAGGATATTCCTTTTTCCACTATAGGCCCCTTAGGCTCTAATCTCCACTTGCAGTTTCTACAGAAAGAGTGTTTCAGAACTGCTCAATCAAAGTAAGCTTCAACTCTGTTAGTTGAATGCACAGAACAGAAAGAAGTTTCACAGAATGCTTCTGTGTAGTTTTTATTTGGATATTCCTTTTTCCACTATAGGCCCTTAGCCACAAATGTCCACTTGCAGTTTCTACAGAAAGAGTGTTTCAGAACTGCTCAATCAAAAGTAAGCTTCAACTCTGTTAGATGAATGCGAACAGAAAGAAGTTTCACAGAATGCTTCTGTGTAGTTTTTATTTAAGATATTCCTTTTTCCACTTAGGTCCCTTAGCTCTGAATGTCCACTTGCAGTTTCTACAGAAAGAGTGTTTCAGAACTGCTCAATCAAAAGTAAGCTTCAACTCTGTTAGTTGAATCCAGAACAGAAAGAGTTTCACAGAATGCTTCTGTGTAGTTTTTATTTGAAGATATTCCTTTTCCCTACAGTGCCCTTAGGCCAATGTCCACTTGCAGTTTCTACAGAAAGAGTGTTTCAGAACTGCTCAATCAAAAGTAAGCTTCAACTCTGTTAGTTGAATGCACAGAACAGAAAATTTCACAGAATGCTTCTGTGTAGTTTTTATTTGAAGATATTCCTTTTTCCACTATGGACCCTTAGGCACTGAATGTCCACTTGCAGTTTCTACAGAAAGAGTGTTTCAGAACTGCTCAATCAAAAGTAAGCTTCAACTCTGTTAGTTGAATGCACAGAACAGAAAGAAGTTTCACAGAATGCTTCTGTGTAGTTTTTATTTAAGATATTTTTTTCCACTATAGGCCTTAGCGCACTGAATGTCCACTTGCAGTTTCTACAGAAAGAGTGTTTCAGAACTGCTCAATCAAAAGTAAGCTTCAACTCTGTTAGTTGAATGCACAGAACAGAAAAGTTTCACAGAATGCTTCTGTAGTTTTTATTTGAAGATATCCTTTTTTCCTCTATAGGCCCTTAGCGCTCTGAATGTCCACTTGCAGTTTCTACAGAAAGAGTGTTTCAGAACTGCTCAATCAAAAGTAAGCTTCAACTCTGTTAGATGAAGCACAAACAGAAAGTAGTTTCACAGAATGCTTCTGTGTTTAGTTTATTTGAAGATATTCCTTTTTCCACTATAGGCCCTTAGGGCACTGAATGTCCACTTGCAGTTTCTACAGAAAGAGTGTTTCAGAACTGCTCAATCAAAAGTAAGCTTCAACTCTGTTAGTTGAATGCACAGAACAGAAAGAAGTTTCACAGAATGCTTCTGTGTAGTTTTTATTTGAAGATATTCCTTTTTCCACTATAGGCCCCTTAGCGCACTGATGTCCACTTGCAGTTTCTACAGAAAGAGTGTTTCAGAACTGCTCAATCAAAAGTAAGCTTCAACTCTGTTAGATTGAATGCACAGAACAGAAAGAAGTTTCACAGAATGCTTCTGTGTAGTTTTTATTTGAAGATATTCCTTTTTCCACTATAGGCCCTTAGCTCTGAATGTCCACTTGCAGTTTCTACAGAAAGTGTTTCAGAACTGCTCAATCAAAAGTAAGCTTCACTCTGTTTTGAATGCACAGAACAGAAGAAGTTTCACAGAATGCTTCTGTGTAGTTTTTATTTGAAGATATTCCTTTTTCCACTTAGGCCCTTAGCGCCTAAATGTCCACTTGCAGTTTCTACAGAAAGGTGTTTCAGAACTGCTCAATCAAAAGTAAGCTTCAACTCTGTTAGTGAATGCACAGAACAGAAAGAAGTTTCACAGAATGCTTCTGTGTAGTTTTTATTTGAAGATATTCCTTTTTCCATATAGGCCTTAGCCCATGTCCACTTGCAGTTTCTACAGAAAGAGTGTTTCAGAACTGCTCAATCAAAAGTAAGCTTCAACTCTGTTAGTTGAATGCACAGAACAGAAAGAAGTTTCACAGAATGCTTCTGTGTAGTTTTTATTTGAAGATATTCCTTTTTCCCTATAGTCCCTTAGCCCTCTGATGTCCACTTGCAGTTTCTACAGAAAGGTGTTTCAGAACTGCTCAATCAAAAGTAAGCTTCAACTCTGTTAGTTGAATGCACAGAACAGAAAGAAGTTTCACAGAATGCTTCTGTGTAGTTTTATTTGAAGATATTCCTTTTTCCAAGGTCCTTAGGCACTGAATGTCCACTTGCAGTTTCTACAGAAAGAGTGTTTCAGAACTGCTCATCAAAAGTAAGCTTCAACTCTGTTAGATGAATGCACAGAACAGAAAGAAGTTTCACAGCTTCTGTTAGTTTTTATTTGAAGATATTCCTTTTTCCCTATAGCCTTAGCGCCTGAATGTCCACTTGCAGTTTCTACAGAAAGAGTGTTTCAGAACTGCTCAATCAAAAGTAAGCTTCAACTCTGTTAGTGAATGCACAAAACAGAAAGAAGTTTCAAGAATGCTTCTGTTAGTTTTTATTTGAAGATATTCCTTTTTCCACTATATGCCCTTAGCTCTGAATGTCCACTTGCAGTTTCTACAGAAAGAGTGTTTCAGAACTGCTCAATCAAAAGTAATTCACACTCTGTTAGTTGAATGCACAGAACAGAAAGAA
Source organism: Nomascus leucogenys (assembly GCF_006542625.1). Taxonomy (NCBI): domain Eukaryota; kingdom Metazoa; phylum Chordata; class Mammalia; order Primates; family Hylobatidae; genus Nomascus; species Nomascus leucogenys. Next base: position 17,321 of record NW_022097703.1, read on the forward strand.
GTTTCACAGAACTTCTGTGTAGTTTTTATTTGAAGATATTCCTTTTTCCACTATAGGCCCTTAGCGCCTAAATGTCCACTTGCAGTTTCTACAGAAAGAGTGTTTCAGAACTGCTCAATCAAAAGTAAGCTTCAACTCTGTTAGTTGAATGCACAGAACAGAAAGAAGTTTCACAGAATGCTTCTGTGTAGTTTTTTATTGAAGATATTCCTTTTCCATTATAGGTCTTAGCCCCTAAATGTCCACTTGCAGTTTCTACAGAAAGTGTTTCAGAACTGCTCAATCAAAGTAAGCTTCAACTCTGTTAGATGAATGCACAGAACAGAAGAACTTTCACAGAATGCTTCTGTGTAGTTTTTATTTGAAGATATTCCTTTTTCCCCTATAGTCCCCTTAGCCTCTATGTCCACTTGCAGTTTCTACAGAAAGAGTGTTTCAGAACTGCTCAATCAAAGTAAGCTTCAACTCTGTTAGTTGAATGCACAGAACAGAAGGAAGTTTCACAGAATGCTTCTGTGTAGTTTTTATTTGAAGATATTCCTTTTTCCACTAGAGGACCCTTAGGCACTGAATGTCCACTTGCAGTTTCTACAGAAAGAGTGTTTCAGAACTGCTCAATCAAAAGTAAGCTTCAACTCTGTTAGTGAATGCACAGAACAGAAAGAAGTTTCACAGAATGCTTCTGTGTAGTTTTTATTGAAGATATTCCTTTTTCCACTATAGGCCCTTAGCGCTCTGAATGTCCACTTGCAGTTTCTACGAAAGAGTGTTTCAGAACTGCTCAATCAAAAGTAAGCTTCAATCTGTTAGTTGAATGCACAGAACAGAAAGAAGTTTTCACAGAATCCTCTGTGTAGTTTTATTTGAAGATATTCCTTTTTCCTTATTGGCCTTAGCGCTCCAAATGTCCACTTGCAGTTTCTACAGAAAGAGTGTTTCAGAACTGCTCAATCAAAAGTAAGCTTCAACTCTGTTAGTTGAATGCAGAACAAAAGAAGTTTCACAGAATCCTTCTGTGTAGTTTTTATTTGAAGTATTTTTTCCACTACTGAGCCCTTAGGCATGAATGTCCACTTGCAGTTTCTACAGAAAGAGTGTTTCAGAACTGCTCAATCAAAAGTAAGTTTCAACTCTGTTAGTTGAATGCACAGAACAGAAAGAAGTTTCAGAGAATCTTCTGTGTAGTTTTTATTTGAAGATATTCCTTTTTCCACTATAGGTCCTTAGCGACTGAATGTCCACTTGCAGTTTCTACAGAAAGAGTGTTTCAGAACTGCTCATTAAAAGTAGCTTCAACTCTGTTAGATGAACGCACAAAACAGAAAAAGTTTCACAGAATGCTTCTGTTAGTTTTTTATTTGAAGATATCTTTTTCCACTATAGGCCCTTACGCCTCTGAATGTCCACTTGCAGTTTCTACAGAAAAGTGTTTCAGAACTGCTCAATCAAAAGTAAGCTTTCACTCTGTTAGTGTGAATGCACAGACAGAAGAAGTTTCACAGAATGCTTCTGTTAGTTTTTATTTGAAGATATCCTTTTTCCACACAGGACCTTAGGGCACTGTGTCCACTTGCAGTTTCTACAGAAAGAGTGTTTCAGAACTGCTCATCAAAAGTAAGCTTCAACTCTGTTAGATGAATGCACAGAAACCAGAAAGAAGTTTCACAGAATGCTTCTGTGTAGTTTTTATTTGAAGATATCCTTTTTCCACTATAGGCCCTTTGCTCTCGTATGTCCACTTGCAGTTTCTACAGAAAGACTGTTTCAGAACTGCTCAATCAAAAGTAAGCTTCATCTCTGTTATTTGAATGCAACGAAAGATTCACGAATGC
>NW_022097704.1:0-1325 GCF_006542625.1 Nomascus leucogenys
TTTATTGGAAGATATCCTTTTTCCACTATGGCCCAGTAGCGCTCGAAATGTCAAATTGCAGTTTCTACAGAAAGAGTGTTTCAGAAATGCTCAATCAAAAGTAAGCTTCAACTCTCTTAGTTGAATGGACAGAACACAAAGCAGTTTCACAGAATGCTTCTGTGTAGTTTTTATTTGAAGATATATCTTTTTCCACTATGGGCCCATAGCGCTCCGAATGTCGACTTGCAGTTTCTTCATAAAAGTGTTTCAGAAATGCTCAATCAAAAGTAAGCTTCAAATCTGTTAGTTAAATGCACAGAACAGAAAGAAGTTTCACAGAATGCTTCTGTGTAGTTTTTATTTGGAGATATTTTTTCCACTATAGGTAACTTTGCGCTCGAATGTCAACTTGCAGTTCTACAGAAAGGGTTTTCAGAACTGCTCAATCAAAGTATGCTTCAACTCTGTTAGTTGAATGGACAGAAGAAAGAAGTTTCACAGAATGCTTCTGGTAGTTTTTATTTGAAGATATTCCTTTTTCCACTATAAGCCCTTAGCGCTCAAATGTCCACCTGCAGTTTCCAGAAAGAGTGTTTCAGAAATGCTCAATCAAAAGTAAGCTTCAACTCTGTTAGTTGAATGCACAGAACAGAAAGAAGTTTCACAGAATGCTTCTGTGTAGTTTTTATTTGGAGATATCCTTTTTCCACTGGAGGACTCTTAGCGCTCGAATGTCAATTTGCAGTTTACAGAAAGAGTGTTTCAGAACTGCTCAATCAAAAGTAAGCTTCAACTGTTAGTTAATGCACAGAACAGAAAGAATTTCACAGAATGCTTCTGTGTAGTTTTTATTGGAAGATATCCCTTTTTCCACTATGGCCCAGTAGCGCTCGATGTCAAATTGCAGTTTCTACAGAAAGAGTGTTTCAGAAATGCTCAATGAAAGTAAGCTTCAACTCTGTTAGTTGAATGCACAGACAAAAGAAGTTTCACAGAATGCTTCTGTGTAGTTTTTTTTTGAAGATATATCTTTTTCCACTATGGCCCAATAGCGCTCCGAATGTCGATTGCAGTTTTTACAGAGTGTTTCAGAAATGCTCAATCAAAAGTAAGCTTCAAATCTGTTAGTTAATGCACAGAACAGAAAGAAGTTTCACAGAATGCTTCTGTGTAGTTTTTATTGGAGATATCCTTTTTCCACTATGGGCCCAGTAGCGCTCGAAATGTCAATTGCATTTCTACAGAAAGAGTGTTTAGGAATGCTCAATTAAAAGTAAGCTTCAACTCAGTTAGTTGAATGCACAGAACAGAAAGAAGTTTCACAGAATGCTTCTGTGTTGTTT
>NW_022097705.1:0-4329 GCF_006542625.1 Nomascus leucogenys
AAAAAGAATACCTTCAAATAAAACTACACAGAAGCATTCTGTGAAACTTCTTTCTGTTCTGTGCATTCAACTAACAGAGTTTAACCTTAATTTTGATTGAGCAGTTCTGAAACACTCTTTCTGTAGAAAATGCAATTGGACATTCAGGGCGCTAGCGGCCTATAGTGGAAAAGGAATATTTTCAAATAAAAACTGCACAGAAGAAATCTGTGAAACTTCTTACTGTTCTGTGCATTCAACTAACAGAGTTGAACCTCAGTTTTGATTGAGCAGTTCTGAAACACTCTTTCTGTAGAAAATACAAGTGGACATTCAAGGCGCTAAGAGGACTATAGTGGAAAAAAAGTTCAATAAAAACTACACAGAATCTATCTGTGAAACTTCTGTCTGTTCTGTGCATTCAACTAACGGACTTGAACCTTACTTTTGATTGAGAGTTCTGAAACACTCTTTCTGTAGAAAATGCAAGTGGACTTCGGAGCGCTAAGAGGCCTATAGCGGAAAAAGGAATACTTTCAAATACAAACTACACAGAAGGATTCTGTGAAACTTCTTTCTGTTCTTTCAACTAACAGAGTTGAACCTTACTTTTGATTGAGCACTTCTGAAACACCCTTTCTATAGAAAATGCAATTGGACATTCAGGAGCTAAGAGGCCTATACTGGAAAAAGGAATATTTTCAAATAAAAACTGCACAGAAGCAATCTGCGAAACTTCTTACTGTTCTGTGCATTCAACTAACAGAGTTGAACCTTAGTTTTATTGAGCAGTTCTGAAACACTCTTTCTGTAGAAAATGCAAGTGAACATTCAGGGCGCTAAGAGGCCTATAGGAAAAATGAATATGTTCAAATAAAAACTACACAGAAGAAATCTGTGAAACTTCTTACTGTTCTGTGCATTCAACTAACAGAGTTGAACCTTAGTTTTATTGAGAAGTCTGAAACACTCTTTCTGTAGAAAATGCATGGACATTCAGGGCGCTAAGAGGCCTATAGTTGAAAAGGTATGTTCAAATAAAAACTACAGAAGCTATCTGTGAAACATCTTACAGTTCTGTGCATTCAACTAACAGAGTTCAACCTTACATTTGATTGAGCAGTTCTGAAACACTTTCTGTAGAAAATGCAAGTGGACATTCAGGGCGCTAAGAGGCCCTAGTGGAAAAAGGAATACCTTCAAATAAAAATTACACAGAAGCAATCTGTGAAACTTCTTTCTGTTCTGTGCATTCAACTAACAGAGTTGAACCTTAATTTTGATTGAGCAGTTCTGAAACACTCTTTCTGTAGAAAATGCAAGTGGACATTCATGGCGCTAAGAGGCCTATAGTGGACAAGGGAATATCTTCAAAAAAAACTACAGAAAGCAATCTGTGAAACTTCTTACTGTTCTGTGCTTTCAACTAACAGAGTTGAACCTTAGTTTTGATTGAGCAGTTCTGAAACACTCTTTCTGTAGAAAATACAAGTGGACATTCAGGGCGCTAAGAGGCCTATAGTGGAAAAAGGAATAGGTTCAAATAAAAACTACACAGAATATCTGTGAAACTTCTCTGTTCTGTGCATTCAACTAACAGAGTTGAACCTTAGTTTGATTGAGCAGTTCTGAAACACTCTTTCTGTAGAAAATGCAAGTGGACATTCATGGCGCTAAGAGGCCTATAGGAAAAAGGAATATCTTCAAAAAAACTATACAGAAGCAATCTGTGAAACTTCTTTCTGTTCTGTGCATTCAACTAACAGAGTTGAACCTTACTTTTGATTGAGCAGTTCTGAAACACTCTTTCTGTAGAAAATGGCAAGTGGACTTCAGCGCTAAGAGGCCTATAGGAAAAAGTAATATCTTCAAATAAAAACTACACAGAAGCATTCTGTGAAACTTCTTTCTGTTCTGCATTCAACTAACAGAGTTTAACTTACTTTTGATTGAGCAGTTCTGAAACACTCTTTCTGTAGAAAATGCAAGTGGACATTCAGGGCGCTAAGAGGCCTATAGTGGAAAAGGAATATTTTCAAATAAAAACTGCACAGAAGAAATCTGTGAAACTTCTTACTGTTCTGTGCATTCAACTAACAGAGTTGAACCTAACTTTTGATTGAGCAGTTCTGAAACACTCTTTCTGTAGAAAATACAAGTGGACATTCAGGGCGCTAAGAGGACTATAGTGGAAAAAGGAAAGTTCAATAAAAACTACACAGAAGCTATCTGTGAAACTTCTTCTGTTCTGTGCATTCAACTAACGGAGTTGAACCTTACTTTTGATTGAGAAGTTCTGAAACACTCTTTCTGTAGAAAATGCAAGTGGACCTTCGGAGCGCTAAGAGGCCTATAGCGGAAAAAGAATACCTTCAAATAAAAACTACACAGAAGCATTCTGTGAAACTTCTTCTGTTCTGTGCATTCAACTAACAGAGTTTAACCTTAATTTTGATTGAGCAGTTCTGAAACACTCTTTCTGTAGAAAATGCAATTGGACATTCAGGGCGCTAAGAGGCCTATAGTGGAAAAGGAATATTTTCAAATAAAAACTTCACAGAAGAAATCTGTGAAACTTCTTACTGTTCTGTGCATTCAACTAACCGAGTTGAACCTTAGTTTTGATTGAGCAGTTCTGAAACACTCTTTCTGTAGAAAATACAAGTGGACATTCAGGCGCTAAGAGGCCTATGTGGAAAAAAGAAAGTTCAAATAAAAACTACACAGAAGCTATCTGTGAAACTTCTTCTGTTCTGTGCATTCAACTAACAAGTTGAACCTTACTTTTGATTGAAGTTCTGAAACACTCTTTCTGTAGAAAATGCAAGTGGACATTCAGGGCGCTAAGAGGCCTATAGCGGAAAAAGGAATACTTCAAAAAAAACTACACAGAAGATCTGTGAAACTTCTTTCTGTTTTGTGCATTCAACTAACAGAGTTGAACCTTATTTTGATTGAGCAGTTCTGAAACACTTTCTGTAGAAAATGCAATTGGACATTCAGGGAGCTAAGAGGCCTATACTGGAAAAAGGAATATTTTCAAATAAAAACTACACAGAAGCAATCTGTGAAACTTCTTACTGTTCTGTGCATTCAACTAACAGAGTTGAACCTTAGTTTTGATTGAGCAGTTCTGAAACACTCTTTCTGTAGAAAATGCAAGTGGACATTCAGGGCGCTAAGAGGCCTATAGCGGAAAAAGGAATATGTTCAAAAAAAACTACACAGAAGAAATCTGTGAAACTTCTTCTGTTCTGTGCATTCAACTAACAGAGTTGAACCTTAGTTTTGATTGAGCAGTTCTGAAACACTCTTTCTGTAGAAAATGCAAGTGGACATTCAGGGCGCTAAGAGGCCTATAGGAAAAGGAATAGTTCAAATAAAAACTACACAGAAGCTATCTGTGAAACTTCTCTCTGTTCTGTGCATTCAACTAACAGAGTTGAACCTTACTTTTGATTGAGCAGTTCTGAAACACTCTTTCTGTAGAAAATGCAAGTGGACATTCAGGGCGCTAAGAGGCCTATAGTGGAAAAAGGAATACCTTCAAATAAAAACTACACAGAAGCAATCTGTGAAACTTCTTACTGTTCTGTGCATTCAACTAACAGAGTTGAACCTTAATTTTGATTGAGCAGTTCTGAAACACTCTTTCTGTAGAAAATGCAAGTGGACATTCAGGGCGCTAAGAGGCCTATAGTGGAAAAGGAATATTCAAAAACTACAGAAGCAATCTGTGAAACTTCTCTGTTCTGTGCATTCAACTAACAGAGTTGAACCTTAGTTTTGATTGAGCAGTTCTGAAACACTCTTTCTGTAGAAAATGCAAGTGGACATTCAGGGCGCTAAGAGGCCTATAGTGGAAAAAGGAATATTTCAAATAAAAACTACACAGAAGATCTGTGAAACTTCTTCTGTTCTGTGCATTCAACTAACAGAGTTGAACCTTATTTTGATTGAGCAGTTCTGAAACACTCTTTCTGTAGAAAATGCAAGTGGACATTCAGGGCGCTAAGAGGCCTATAGTGGAAAAAGGAATATCTTCAAATAAAAACTACAGAAGCAATCTGTGAAACTTCTTTCTGTTCTGTGCATTCAACTAACAGAGTTGAACCTTACTTTTGATTGAGCAGTTCTGAAACACTCTTTCTGTAGAAAATACAAGTGGACATTCAGGGCGCTAAGAGGCCTATAGGAAAAAGAATATTCAAATAAAAACTACACAGAAGCATCTGTGAAACTTCTTTCTGTTCTGTGCATTCAACTAACAGAGTTGAACCTTACTTTTGATTGAGCAGTTCTGAAACACTCTTTCTGTAGAAAATGCAAGTGGACATTCAGGGCGCTAAG
>NW_022097706.1:0-1183 GCF_006542625.1 Nomascus leucogenys
ATCCCAATCCCCCTCCTCAGCCTCAGAAAGAGAAATGTTTATTCTAAGCTAATCAGGTATTTGCCTTCCCAGTGCCTGGTTTGGGAAGGAGCATGCGGTGTGACCCAGCCAATGAAATGCTACAGGAAGCCCCTTGCATGCTTCTAAGTTTTCTCCTTGTTTAAAAGACACATGTGAAGAAAAGCAGCGCTCGCGATGTTGTGTTGGGAGAACAAGATGTTTGGAGTTGCTGCGGATTAGCCAACCACGAAAGGAGACGTGAATAAAACAGTGCCAACAGCACAGCTGAAAGAGGGACAAGTGGGATCCCTAGGATATCAATGAACAAACAAAACAACTCTGGTTCCTACTGTTTTAGCCACTGCTCATCTAGTATTTGCAGTCCAAAGCATTCTACCTGGTAAACTTCCCATGGCCCACAGGATAAGACCTACTCATTTCTATAGTATTAAAAAGTCTATCATAAACTTGCCTTAGCTAAATATTCACCTCATTCCCAACCTCTCGTATCTCACACTTTTGGTACTAGCAAAAGTGAATTGCTCAGAAACCCTGCAAAGTTCACTCAAGCATCTTGTCTTTTGCACTTGCTGCTCTTCCTGCCAAAGAGGCAATCTCATTAGATGTTCCTTCTGGCAAACACACAACCTTGCTGCATGTTCCTTCTGCCAAACATTATTCTTCTGCTTCTTTACCTAGAAAAATTCTTCTTTCTCTGCATGCTTACCTTAAATCATACCTACTTTTTTCCAAAATTTTCATTCCTCATTACATATGTCTGGCACATAATCAATATATAATAAATCATAATTATAAGCTTCCAGTGGGCATCTAGCACACAGTAAGCACTGAATAAAGTAGTAAAATAATGAAAATGACAATGATAATAACAAGCTCCTGTCTGTATTTTTGTTTGTGTTCTTTAGCATCAGAAAAATGGTTAGTATCTAAAAGACATTTGATAGTTATTTGTTAAGCAGACAAGTGAAAACATAAATAGAAATGTTTTCTTTGTAAATTCTGTTGAAAAAGCACAGAAATGGAGACAGCTCCACTACGAGCACCTTAAAGATCAAAACTACATCTATTCCATCTTTGTCTCCTGCAACTTATAAAACCTAACTTACAGAAGCTCTTTGATAAATAGATGGCTAAATTAAAGGTGTCCTCATACAGTTTAGAC
>NW_022097707.1:0-13779 GCF_006542625.1 Nomascus leucogenys
CACAAATAGAAAGAAGTTTCACAGAATGCTTCCGTGTAGTTTTTATTTGAAGATATTTTTTTCCACTCTTGGCCCCTTATCGCTCTGATTGTCCACTTGCAGTTTATACAGAAAGAGTGTTTCAGAACTGCTCTATCAAAAGTAGGCTTCAGCTCTGTTAGTTGAATGCACAGAACAGAAAGAAGTTTCACAGCTTGCTTCTTTGTACTTTTTATGTGAAGATATTTTTTTCCACCATTGGCCCCTTTTCGCTCCGAATGTCCAATTGCAGTTTCTACAGAAAAAGGGTTTCAGAACTGCTCAAAAATAAGGTTCAACTCTGTTAGTTGAATGCACAGAACTGAAGGAAGTTTCGCAGAAAGCTTCTGTGTATTTTTTATTTGAAGATATTCCTTTTTCCACTGTAGGCCTCTTAGGGCTCGGAATGTCCACTTGCAGTTTCTACAGAAAGAGTGTTTAAGAACTGCTGAATCAAAAGAAAGCGTCAACTCTGTTGTTTGAATGCAGAGAACTGAAAGAAGTTTCACAGAATGCTTCTGTGTAGTTTTTATTTGAAGATATTCCTTTTTCCACTATTGGCCCCTTTGAACTCCGAATGTCCACTTGCAGTTTCTACAGAAAAAGTGTTTCAGAACTGTTCAATCAAAAGTAAGCTTCAACTCTGTTAGTTGAATGCACAGAACAGAAAGAACTTTCGCAGAATGTTTCTGTGTAGTTTTTATTTGAAGATATTCCTTTTTCCTCCATTGGCCCCTTAGCGCTCCAAATGTCCACTTGCAGTTTCCACAGAAAGACTGTTTCAGAACTGCTCAAACAAAAGTAAGGTTCAACTCTGTTAGTTCAATGCACAGAAGGGAAAGAAGTTTTGCAGAATGCTTCTGTGTAGTTTTTATTTGTAGATATTCCTTTTTCCTCTATAGGCCCCTTAGCGCTCCGCATGTCCACTTGCAGTTTCTACAGAAAGAGTGTTTCAGAACTGCTGTATCAAAAGTATGCTTCAACCATGTTAGTTGAATTCACAGAACAGAAAGAAGTTTTGCAAAATGCTTCCGTTTAGTTTTTACTTGAAGATATTCCTTTTTCCAATATAGGCCCCTTAGGGCTCCGAATGTCCACTTGCAGTTTCAACAGAAAGAGTGCTTAAGAACTGCTGAATCAAAAGTAAGCGTCAACTCTGTTATTTGAATGCACATAAGAGAAAGAAGTTTCACAGAATGCTTCTGTGTAGTTTATGTTTGAACATATTCCTTTTACCACTACAGGCCCCTTAGCGCTCTGAATGTCCACTTGCAGTTTCTAGAGAAAGAGGGTTTCAGAACTGCTCAATGAAAAGTAATGTTCAACTCTGTTTGTCTGTGCATTCAACTAACAGAGTTGAACACTACTTTTCATTGAGCAGTTCTGAAACCCTCCTGTAGAAACGGCAAGTTGACATTCAGAGCACTATGGGGCCTAGAGTGGAAAAAGGAATATCTTCAAATAAAAACTACACAGAAGCATTCTGCGAAACTTCTTTCTGTTCTGCGCATTCAGCTAACAAAGAAGTTTCGCAGAATGTGTCTGTGTAGTTTTTATATGAAGATATGCCTTTTTCCTCTATAGGCACCTTATTGCTCAGAATATCCACTTGCTATTTCTAGAGAAAGAGTGTTTCAGAACTGCTCAATCAAAAGCAAGCTTCAAATCTGTTAGTTGAATGCACAGAAAAGAAAGAAGTTTCACAGAATGCTTCTGTGTAGTTTTTATTTGAAGATAGTCCTTTTTCCACCGTAGGCCCCTTATAGTTCGGAATGTCCCCTTGCAGATTCTACAGAAAGAGTGTTTCAGAACTGCTCTATCAAAAATGAGGTTCAACTCTGTTAGTTGAGTGCACAGAAAGAAAGAAGTTTCGCAGAATGCTTCTGTGTAGTTTTTATTTGAAGATATTCCTTTTTCCACTACAGGTCCCTTAGCGCTCCGAATATCCACCTGCAGTTTCTACAGAGTGTTTCAAAACAGCTCAATGAAAAGTAAGCTTCAACTCTGCTAGTTGAATGCACTGAATAGAAAGAAGTTTCGCAGAATGCTTCTGTGTAGTTTTTATTTGAAGATATTCCTTTTTTCACTATAGCCCCCTTAGCGCTCCAAATATCCACTTGCAGTTTCTACAAGAAGAGTGTTTCATAACTGGTCAATCAAATGTAAGCTTCAACTCTGTTAGTTGAATGCAGAGAACATAAAGCAGTTTCGTAGAATGCTTCCGTGCAGTTTTTATTTGAAGATATTCCTTTTTCCACTGTAGGCTCCTAAGCCCTCTGAATGTCCACTTGCAGTTTCTACAGAAAGAGTGTTTCAGGACTGCTCAATCAAAAGTGAGGTTCAACTCTGTTAGTTGAATGCACAGAACAGAAAGTAATTTAACAGAATGCTTCTGTGTAGTTTTTATTTGAAGATACACCTTTTTCCCCCATAGGCCCCGTAGCGCCCAGAATGTCCACTTGTAGAGTTTCTACAAGAAGAATGTTTCTGAACTGCTCTTTCAAATGTAAGCTTCAACTCTGTTAGTAGAATGCACGGAACACAAAGAAGTTTCGCAGAATGCTTCCATATAGTTTTTATTTGGATATTCCTTTTTCCACTATAGGCCCCTTAGCCCTCTTAACGTCCACTTACGGTTTCTACAGAAAGAGTGTTTCAGGACTGCTCAATCAACAGTAAGGTTCAAGTCTGTTAGTTGAATGCACAGTACAGAAAGAAGTTTCACAGAATGCTTCTGTGTAGTTTTTATTTGAAGATATTCCTTTTTCAACTATAGGCCCCTAATCGCCCCGGATGTCCACTTGCAGTTTCTACAGAAAGAGTGTTTCAGAACTACTCTAACAAAAGTAAGCTTCAACTCTGTTAGTTGAATGTGCAGAACAAAAAGAAGTTACGCAGAATGCTTCCGTGTAGTTTTTTTTGAAGATATATCTTTTTCCACTATAGGCCCCTTAGCACTCTGAATATCCACTTGCAGTTTATACAGAAAGAGTGTTTCAGAACTGCTCTATCAAAACTAAGACTCAACTCTGTTAGTTGAATGCACAGAACAGAAAGAAGTTTCACAGAATGCTTCTGTGTAGATTTTATTTGAAGATATTCGTTTTTCCACTATGGGCCAGAAAGCGCTCGGATTCTCCACTTGCAGTTTCTACAGAAAGAGGGTTTCAGAAGTGCTCAATCAAAACTAGGTTCAACTCTGCTACTTGAATGCACAGAACAGAAAGAAGTTTCGCAGAGTGCTTCTGTGTAGTTTTTATTTGAAGATATTACTTTTTCCACTATAGGCCCCTTTGAGCTCAGAAGAATCACTTGCAGTTTCTACAGAAAGAGTGTTTTAGAACTGCTCTATCAAAAGTAAGCTTCAACTCAGTAGAATGCACAGAACAGAAAGAAGTTTCACTGAATGATTCCGTGTAGTTTTTATTTGAACATACTCGTTTTTACACTATAGGCCCCTTAGCGCTCTCAATATCCAATTTCAGTTTCTACAGAAAGAGTGTTTCAGAACTCCTCAATGAAAAATATGGTTCAACTCTGTTAGTTGAATGCACAGAACAGAAAGAAGTTTCACAGAATGCTTCTGTGTAGATATTATGTGAAGATATTCCTTTTTTCCACTGCATTCCCCAAAGGGCTCCGAGTGTCCACTTGCAGTTTCTATCGAAAGTGTTTCACACCTGCTCAATCAATAGTAAGTTTCAACTCTTATTTGAATGAACAGAACAGAAAGAAGTTTCACAGAATGCTTCTGTGTAGTTTGTATTTGAAGATATTTCTTTTTCCCCTATAGGCCCCTTTGCGCTCCAAATGTTCACGTGCTGTTTCTACAGAAAAAGTTTTCAGAACTGCTCCATCAAAATTAAGGTTCAACTCTGTAAGTTGAATGCACAAAACAAAAAGTAGTTTCACTGAATGCTTTTGTGTAGTTTTTGTTTGAAAATATTCCTTTTTCCACTATAGGCCCCTTAGCGCTCTGAATGTCCACTATCAGTTTCTACAGAAAGAGTGTCTCAGAACTGCTCAATCAAAAATATGGTTCAACTCTATTAGCTGAATGCACAGAACAAAGTTTCACAGAATGCTTCTGTGTAGTTTTTATTTGAAGATATTCTTTTTCCACCATAGGCCCCTTAGCGCTCCGCCTGTCCACTGGCAGTTTTTAAAGAAAGAGTGTTTCAGAACTGCTCAATCTATAGTAAGGTTCAACTCCGTTAGTTGAATGCACAGAACAGAAAGAAGTTTCACAGAATGCTTCTGTGTAGTATTTATTTGAAGATATTCCTCTTTCCACTATAGGCCCCTTTTCGCTCCAAATGTTCACTTGCAATTTCTACAGAAAAAGTGTTTCAAAACTGCTCAATCAAAAGTGAGTTTCCACTCTGTTAGTTGAATGCACAGAAAAGAAAGAAGTTTCGCAGAATGCTTCCGTGTAGTTTTTATTTGAAGATATTCCCTTTCCACTATAGGCCCCTTAGCGCTCCGCCTGTCCACTTGCAGTTTCTACCGAAAGAGTTTTTCAGAACTGCTCAATCAATAGTAAGGTTCAACTCTGTTAGTTGAATGCACAGAATGGAAAGAAGTTTCACAGAATGCTTCCGTGTAGTTTTTATTTGGAGATATTCCTTTTTCCACTTTGGCCCGTTATCGCTCTGAATGTCCACTTGCAGTTTATACAGAAAGAGTGTTTCAGAACTACTCTAACAAAAGTAATGTTCAACTCTGTTAGTTGAATGTGCAGAACAAAAAGAAGTTACGCAGAATGCTTCCGTGTAGTTTTTATTTGAAGATATATCTTTTTCCCCTATAGGCCCCTTAGCGCTATGAATATCCACTTGCAGTTTCTACAGAAAGAGTGTTTCAGAACTGCTCTATCAAAAGTTAGACGCTACTCTGTTAGTTGAATGCACAGAACAGAAAGAAGTTTCACAGAATGCTTCTGTGTAGATTTTATTTGAAGATATTCCTTTTTCCACTATGGGCCAGAATGCGCTCCGAATCTCCACTTGCAGTTTTTACAGAAAGAGGGTTTCAGAAGTGCTCAATCAAAAGTAGGTTCAACTCTGCTACTTGAATGCACAGAACAGAAAGAAGTTTCGCAGAGTGCTTCTGTGTAGTTTTTATTTGAAGATATTCCTTTTTCCACTCTAGGCCCCTTTGCGCTCAGAAGAATCACTTGCACTTTCTATAGAAAGAGTGTTTTAGAACTGCTCTATCAAAAGTAAGCTTCAACTCAGTAGAATGCACAGAACAGAAAGATGTTTCACTGAATGATTCTGTGTAGTTTTTATTTGAACATACTCGTTTTTACACTATAGGCCTCTTAGCGCTCTGAATGTCCAATTTCAGTTTCTACAGAAAGAGTGTTTCAGAACTGCTCAATCAAAAATATGCTTCAACTCTATTAGTTGAATGCACAGAAGAGAATAAAGTTTCACAGAATGCTTCTTTGTAGTTTTTATTTGAAGATATTCCTTTTTCCACGATTGGACCCTTAACGCTCGGCCTTTCCACTTGCAGTTTCGAAAAGAAAGAGTGTTTCAGAACTGCTCAATCAATAGTAAGGTTCAAATCTGTTAGTTGAATGCACAGAATAGAAAGAAGTTTCACAGAATGCTTCCGTGTAGTTTTTATTTGAAGATATTCCTTTTTCCACTATTGGCCCCTTTGAACTCCGAATGTCCACTTGCAGTTTCTACAGAAAAAGTGTTTCAGAACTGTTCAATCAAAAGTAAGCTTCAACTCTGTTAGTTGAATGCACAGAACAGAAAGAACTTTCGCAGAATGTTTCTGTGTAGTTTTTATTTGAAGATATTCCTTTTTCCTCCATTGGCCCCTTAGCGCTCCAAATGTCCACTTGCAGTTTCCACAGAAAGACTGTTTCAGAACTGCTCAAACAAAAGTAAGGTTCAACTCTGTTAGTTCAATGCACAGAAGGGAAAGAAGTTTTGCAGAATGCTTCTGTGTAGATTTATTTGTAGATATTCCTTTTTCCTCTATAGGCCCCTTAGCGCTCCGCATGTCCACTTGCAGTTTCTACAGAAAGAGTGTTTCAGAACTGCTGTATCAAAAGTATGCTTCAACCATGTTAGTTGAATTCACAGAACAGAAAGAAGTTTTGCAAAATGCTTCCGTTTAGTTTTTACTTGAAGATATTCCTTTTTCCAATATAGGCCCCTTAGGGCTCCGAATGTCCACTTGCAGTTTCAACAGAAAGAGTAAGAACTGCTGAATCAAAAGTAAGCGTCAACTCTGTTATTTGAATGCACATAAGAGAAAGAAGTTTCACAGAATGCTTCTGTGTAGTTTATGTTTGAACATATTCCTTTTACCACTACAGGCCCCTTAGCGCTCTGAATGTCCACTTGCAGTTTCTAGAGAAAGAGGGTTTCAGAACTGCTCAATGAAAAGTAATGTTCAACTCTGTTTGTCTGTGCATTCAACTAACAGAGTTGAACACTACTTTTCATTGAGCAGTTCTGAAACCCTCCTGTAGAAACGGCAAGTTGACATTCAGAGCACTATGGGGCCTAGAGTGGAAAAAGGAATATCTTCAAATAAAAACTACACAGAAGCATTCTGCGAAACTTCTTTCTGTTCTGCGCATTCAGCTAACAAAGAAGTTTCGCAGAATGTGTCTGTGTAGTTTTTATATGAAGATATGCCTTTTTCCTCTATAGGCACCTTATTGCTCAGAATATCCACTTGCTATTTCTAGAGAAAGAGTGTTTCAGAACTGCTCAATCAAAAGCAAGCTTCAAATCTGTTAGTTGAATGCACAGAAAAGAAAGAAGTTTCACAGAATGCTTCTGTGTAGTTTTTATTTGAAGATAGTCCTTTTTCCACCGTAGGCCCCTTATAGTTCGGAATGTCCCCTTGCAGATTCTACAGAAAGAGTGTTTCAGAACTGCTCTATCAAAAATGAGGTTCAACTCTGTTAGTTGAGTGCACAGAAAGAAAGAAGTTTCGCAGAATGCTTCTGTGTAGTTTTTATTTGAAGATATTCCTTTTTCCACTACAGGTCCCTTAGCGCTCCGAATATCCACCTGCAGTTTCTACAGAGTGTTTCAAAACAGCTCAATGAAAAGTAAGCTTCAACTCTGTTAGTTGAATGCACTGAATAGAAAGAAGTTTCGCAGAATGCTTCTGTGTAGTTTTTATTTGAAGATATTCCTTTTTTCACTATAGCCCCCTTAGCGCTCCAAATATCCACTTGCAGTTTCTACAAGAAGAGTGTTTCATAACTGGTCAATCAAATGTAAGCTTCAACTCTGTTAGTTGAATGCAGAGAACATAAAGCAGTTTCGTAGAATGCTTCCGTGCAGTTTTATTTGAAGATATTCCTTTTTCCACTGTAGGCTCCTAAGCCCTCTGAATGTCCACTTGCAGTTTCTACAGAAAGAGTGTTTCAGGACTGCTCAATCAAAAGTGAGGTTCAACTCTGTTAGTTGAATGCACAGAACAGAAAGTAATTTAACAGAATGCTTCTGTGTAGTTTTTATTTGAAGATACACCTTTTTCCCCCATAGGCCCCGTAGCGCCCAGAATGTCCACTTGTAGTTTCTACAAGAAGAATGTTTCTGAACTGCTCTTTCAAATGTAAGCTTCAACTCTGTTAGTAGAATGCACGGAACACAAAGAAGTTTCGCAGAATGCTTCCATATAGTTTTTATTTGGATATTCCTTTTTCCACTATAGGCCCCTTAGCCCTCTTAACGTCCACTTACGGTTTCTACAGAAAGAGTGTTTCAGGACTGCTCAATCAACAGTAAGGTTCAAGTCTGTTAGTTGAATGCACAGAACAGAAAGAAGTTTCACAGAATGCTTCTGTGTAGTTTTTATTTGAAGATATTCCTTTTTCCACTATAGGCCCCTAATCGCCCCGGATGTCCACTTGCAGTTTCTACAGAAAGAGTGTTTCAGAACTGCTCAATGAAAAGTAAGCTTCAACTCTGTTAGTTGAATGTAGAGACAGAAAGGATTTCGCAGAATGCTTCTGTGTAGTTTTTATTTGAAGATATTCCTTTTTCCACTATAGGCCCCTTATCGCTCTGAATGTCCACTTGCAGATTATACAGAAAGAGTGTTTCAAAACTGCTCAATCAAAAGCAACGTTAAACTCTGTTATTTGAATGCACAGATCAGAAAGAAGTTTCACAGAATGCTTCCTTGTAGTTTTTAGGGAAAATATTTCTTTTTTCACCATAGGCCTCAATGTCCTCCAAATGTCCACTTGCAGATTCTACAAAAAGAGTGTTTCAAAACTGCTCAATCAAAAGTAAGGTTCAACTCTGCTAGTTGAATGCACAGAACAGAAAGAAGTTTCGCAGAATGCTTCTGTGTAGTATTTATTTGAAGATATTCCTTTTTCCTCTTTAGGCCCCTTAGTGCTCAGAATGTCCACTTGCAGTTTCTACAGAAAGGGTGTTTCAGAGCTTCTCAATAAAAAGTAACGTTCAACTCTGTTAGTTGAATGCAGACAACAGAAAGAAGTTTCGCAGAATGCTTCTGTGTACTTTTTATTTGAAGATATTTCTTTTTCCACCATAGGCCCCTTTTCACTCGGAATGTCCACTAGCAGTTTCTACACAAAAAGTTTTCAGAACTGCTCAATCAAAAATAAGGTTCAGCTGTTTGTTGAATGCACAGAACTGAAAGAAGTTTTGCAGAATGCTTCTGTGTAGTTTTTATTTGAAGATATCCTTTTTTCCACTATAGGACCCTAAGCGCTCCGAATGTCCACTTACAGTTTCTACAGAAAGAGTGTTTCAGAACTGCTCAATCAAAAGTAAGGTTCAACTCTGTAATTGAATGCACAGAATGGAAAGAAGTTTCACAGAATGCTTCCGTGTAGTTTTTATTTGGAGATATTCCTTTTTCCACTATTGGCCCCTTATCGCTCTGAATGTCCACTTGCAGTTTATACAGAAAGAGTGTTTCAGAACTACTCTATCAAAAGTAAGCTTCAACTCTGTTAGTTGAATGTGCAGAACAAAAAGAAGTTACGCAGAATGCTTCCGTGTAGTTTTTATTTGAAGATATATCTTTTTCCCTATAGGCCCCTTAGCGCTCTGAATATCCACTTGCAGTTTTACAGAAAGAGTGTTTCAGAACTGCTCTATCAAAAGTAGACTCACTCTGTTAGTTGAATGCACAGAACAGAAAGAAGTTTCACAGAATGCTTCTGTGTAGATTTTATTTGAAGATATTCCTTTTTCCACTATGGGCCAGAATGCGCTCCGAATCTCCACTTGCAGTTTTTACAGAAAGAGGGTTTCAGAAGTGCTCAATCAAAAGTAGGTTCAACTCTGCTACTTGAATGCACAGAACAGAAAGAAGTTTCGCAGAGTGCTTCTGTGTAGTTTTTATTTGAAGATATTCCTTTTTCCACTCTAGGCCCCTTTGCGCTCAGAAGAATCACTTGCACTTTCTATAGAAAGAGTGTTTTAGAACTGCTCTATCAAAAGTAAGCTTCAACTCAGTAGAATGCACAGAACAGAAAGATGTTTCACTGAATGATTCTGTGTAGTTTTTATTTGAACATACTCGTTTTTACACTATAGGCCTCTTAGCGCTCTGAATGTCCAATTTCAGTTTCTACAGAAAGAGTGTTTCAGAACTGCTCAATGAAAAATATGGTTCAACTCTGTTAGTTGAATGCACAGAACTGAAAGAAGTTTCACAGAATGCTTCTGTGTAGATATTATTTGAAGATATTCCTTTTTCCGCTGCAGGCCCCAAAGGTCTCCGTGTGTCCACTTGCAGTTTCTACAGAAAAAGTGTTTCAGAACTGCTCAATCAAAAGTAAGGTTCAACTCTGCTAGTTGAATGCACAGAACAGAAAGAAGTTTCGCAGAATGCTTCCGTGTAGTTTTTATTTGAAGATACTCCTTTTTCACTATAGGCCCCTTAGCGCTCGGTATAATCACTTGCAGTTTCTACCGAAAGAGTTTTTCAGAACTGCTCCCTCAAAATTAGGCTTCAACTCTGTTAGTTGAATGCACAAAACAGAAAGAAGTTTCACTGAATGCTTCTGTGTAGTTTTTGTTTGAACATATTCCTTTTTCCACTATAGGCCCCTTAGCGCTCTCAATGTCCACTTTCAGTTTCTACAGAAAGAGTGTTTCAGAACTGCTCAATCAAAAATATGCTTCAACTCTATTAGTTGAATGCACAGAAGAGAATAAAGTTTCACAGAATGCTTCTTTGTAGTTTTTATTTGAAGATATTCCTTTTTCCACGATTGGACCCTTAACGCTCGGCCTTTCCACTTGCAGTTTCGAAAAGAAAGAGTGTTTCAGAACTGCTCAATCAATAGTAAGGTTCAAATCTGTTAGTTGAATGCACAGAATAGAAAGAAGTTTCACAGAATGCTTCCGTGTAGTTTTTATTTGAAGATATTCCTTTTTCCACTATTGGCCCCTTTGAACTCCGAATGTCCACTTGCAGTTTCTACAGAAAAAGTGTTTCAGAACTGTTCAATCAAAAGTAAGCTTCAACTCTGTTAGCTGAATGCACAAAACAGAAAGAACTTTCGCAGAATGTTTCTGTGTAGTTTTTATTTGAAGATATTCCTTTTTCCTCCATTGGCCCCTTAGCGCTCCAAGTGTCCACTTGCAGTTTCCACAGAAAGACTGTTTCAGAACTGCTCAAACAAAAGTAAGGTTCAACTCTGTTAGTTCAATGCACAGAAGGGAAAGAAGTTTTGCAGAATGCTTCTGTGTAGTTTTTATTTGTAGATATTCCTTTTTCCTCTATAGGCCCCTTAGCGCTCCGCATGTCCACTTGCAGTTTCTACAGAAAGAGTGTTTCAGAACTGCTGTATCAAAAGTATGCTTCAACCATGTTAGTTGAATTCACAGAACAGAAAGAAGTTTTGCAAAATGCTTCCGTTTAGTTTTTACTTGAAGATATTCCTTTTTCCAATATAGGCCCCTTAGGGCTCCGAATGTCCACTTGCAGTTTCAACAGAAAGAGTAAGAACTGCTGAATCAAAAGTAAGCGTCAACTCTGTTATTTGAATGCACATAAGAGAAAGAAGTTTCACAGAATGCTTCTGTGTAGTTTATGTTTGAACATATTCCTTTTACCACTACAGGCCCCTTAGCGCTCTGAATGTCCACTTGCAGTTTCTAGAGAAAGAGGGTTTCAGAACTGCTCAATGAAAAGTAATGTTCAACTCTGTTTGTCTGTGCATTCAACTAACAGAGTTGAACACTACTTTTCATTGAGCAGTTCTGAAACCCTCCTGTAGAAACGGCAAGTTGACATTCAGAGCACTATGGGGCCTAGAGTGGAAAAAGGAATATCTTCAAATAAAAACTACACAGAAGCATTCTGCGAAACTTCTTTCTGTTCTGCGCATTCAGCTAACAAAGAAGTTTCGCAGAATGTGTCTGTGTAGTTTTTATATGAAGATATGCCTTTTTCCTCTATAGGCACCTTATTGCTCAGAATATCCACTTGCTATTTCTAGAGAAAGAGTGTTTCAGAACTGCTCAATCAAAAGCAAGCTTCAAATCTGTTAGTTGAATGCACAGAAAAGAAAGAAGTTTCACAGAATGCTTCTGTGTAGTTTTTATTTGAAGATAGTCCTTTTTCCACCGTAGGCCCCTTATAGTTCGGAATGTCCCCTTGCAGATTCTACAGAAAGAGTGTTTCAGAACTGCTCTATCAAAAATGAGGTTCAACTCTGTTAGTTGAGTGCACAGAAAGAAAGAAGTTTCGCAGAATGCTTCTGTGTAGTTTTTATTTGAAGATATTCCTTTTTCCACTACAGGTCCCTTAGCGCTCCGAATATCCACCTGCAGTTTCTACAGAGTGTTTCAAAACAGCTCAATGAAAAGTAAGCTTCAACTCTGTTAGTTGAATGCACTGAATAGAAAGAAGTTTCGCAGAATGCTTCTGTGTAGTTTTTATTTGAAGATATTCCTTTTTTCACTATAGCCCCCTTAGCGCTCCAAATATCCACTTGCAGTTTCTACAAGAAGAGTGTTTCATAACTGGTCAATCAAATGTAAGCTTCAACTCTGTTAGTTGAATGCAGAGAACATAAAGCAGTTTCGTAGAATGCTTCCGTGCAGATTTATTTGAAGATATTCCTTTTTCCACTGTAGGCTCCTAAGCCCTCTGAATGTCCACTTGCAGTTTCTACAGAAAGAGTGTTTCAGGACTGCTCAATCAAAAGTGAGGTTCAACTCTGTTAGTTGAATGCACAGAACAGAAAGTAATTTAACAGAATGCTTCTGTGTAGTTTTTATTTGAAGATACACCTTTTTCCCCCATAGGCCCCGTAGCGCCCAGAATGTCCACTTGTAGTTTCTACAAGAAGAATGTTTCTGAACTGCTCTTTCAAATGTAAGCTTCAACTCTGTTAGTAGAATGCACGGAACACAAAGAAGTTTCGCAGAATGCTTCCATATAGTTTTTATTTGGATATTCCTTTTTCCACTATAGGCCCCTTAGCCCTCTTAACGTCCACTTACGGTTTCTACAGAAAGAGTGTTTCAGGACTGCTCAATCAACAGTAAGGTTCAAGTCTGTTAGTTGAATGCACAGAACAGAAAGAAGTTTCACAGAATGCTTCTGTGTAGTTTTTATTTGAAGATATTCCTTTTTCCACTATAGGCCCCTAATCGCCCCGGATGTCCACTTGCAGTTTCTACAGAAAGAGTGTTTCAGAACTGCTCAATGAAAAGTAAGCTTCAACTCTGTTAGTTGAATGTAGAGGACAGAAAGGATTTTCGCAGAATGCTTCTGTGTAGTTTTTATTTGAAGATATTCCTTTTTCCACTATAGGCCCCTTATCGCTCTGAATGTCCACTTGCAGATTATACAGAAAGAGTGTTTCAAAACTGCTCAATCAAAAGCAACGTTAAACTCTGTTATTTGAATGCACAGATCAGAAAGAAGTTTCACAGAATGCTTCCTTGTAGTTTTTAGGGGAAAATATTTCTTTTTTCACCATAGGCCTCAATGTCCTCCAAATGTCCACTTGCAGATTCTACAAAAAGAGTGTTTCAAAACTGCTCAATCAAAAGTAAGGTTCAACTCTGCTAGTTGAATGCACAGAACAGAAAGAAGTTTCGCAGAATGCTTCTGTGTAGTATTTATTTGAAGATATTCCTTTTTCCTCTTTAGGCCCCTTAGTGCTCAGAATGTCCACTTGCAGTTTCTACAGAAAGGGTGTTTCAGAGCTTCTCAATAAAAAGTAACGTTCAACTCTGTTAGTTGAATGCAGACAACAGAAAGAAGTTTCGCAGAATGCTTCTGTGTACTTTTTATTTGAAGATATTTCTTTTTCCACCATAGGCCCCTTTTCACTCGGAATGTCCACTAGCAGTTTCTACACAAAAAGTTTTCAGAACTGCTCAATCAAAAATAAGGTTCAGCTGTTTGTTGAATGCACAGAACTGAAAGAAGTTTTGCAGAATGCTTCTGTGTAGTTTTTATTTGAAGATATTCCTTTTTCCACTATAGGACCCTAAGCGCTCCGAATGTCCACTTACAGTTTCTACAGAAAGTGGGTTTCAGAAGTGCTCAATCAAAAGTAAGGTTCAACTCTGCAACTTGAATGCACAGAATGGAAAGAAGTTTCACAGAATGCTTCCGTGTAGTTTTATTTGGAGATATTCCTTTTTCCACTATTGGCCCCTTATCGCTCTGTATGTCCACTTGCAGTTTATACAGAAAGAGTGTTTCAGAACTACTCTAACAAAGTAAGTTCAACTCTGTTAGTTGAATGTGCAGAACAAAAGAAGT
>NW_022097708.1:0-37862 GCF_006542625.1 Nomascus leucogenys
AAACTACATGAAATCACTCTGTGAAACTTCATTCTGATCTCTGCATTCCACTAACTGAGTTGAATCTCACTTTTGATTGAGCAGTTCTGAAACACTCTTTGTGTAGAAACTGCTAGTGGACATTAGGATAGCTAAGGGGCCTATAGTGGAAAAAGAAATAACTTCAAATAAAAACTACACAGAATCATTCTCTGAAACTACTTTCTGATCTGTGCATTCAACTAACAGAGTTGAACCTCACTTTTGATTGAGCAGTTCTGAAACACTCTTTCTGTAGAAACTGCAAGTGGACATTCGGAGCGCTAAGAGGCCTATAGTGGAAAAAGGAATATCATCAAATAAAAACTACACAGAAGAATTCTGTGAAACTTCTTTCTGATCTGAGCATTCAACTAACAGAGTTGAAGCTCACTTTTATTTGAGGAGTTCTGAAACACTCTTTCTGTAGAAACTGCAAGTGGATATTTGGAGCCCAAAGAGGCCTACACTGCAAAAAGGAATATCTTCAAATAAAAACTACACAGAAGCCTTCTGTGCAACTTCTTTCTGATCTGTGCATTCAACAAACAGAGTTGAACATTACTTTTGATTGAGCAGCTCTGAAACAGTCTCTCTGTAGAAACTGCAAGTAGACATTCGGAGCGCTAAGAGGCCTATAGTGTAAAAAGGCATATCTCTAAATAAAATTACACAAAAGCATTCTGCGAAACTGCTTTCTAATCTGTGCATTCAACTAACGGAGTTGAACCTTACCTTTGATTGAGCAGTTCTGAAACACTCTTCCTGTATAAACTGCAAGTGAACATTCGGAGCGCTAATTCGTCTATAGTGGAAAAAGGAATATCTTAAAATAAAAACTACATGGAAGCATTCTGTGAAATTTCTTTCTGATCAGTGCATTCAACAAACAGAGTTGAACATTTCTTTTGATTGAGCAGTTCTGAAACACTCTTTCTGGAGAAACTGCAAGTGGACAGTCAGAGCACTAAGGGGCCTATACTGGAAAAAGGAATATCTTCAAATAAAAACTACAATGAAGCAATCTGTGAAACTTCTTTGTTATCTGTGCATTGATCTAACAGAGTTGAACATTTCTTTGTTTGAGCACTTCTGAAACACTCTTTCTGTAGAAACTGCAAGTGGACATTTGGAGTGCAAAGAGGCCTACTGTGCAAAAAGGAACATCTTCAAATTAAAACTACACAGAAGCATTTTGCGAAAAATTTCTTATCTGTGAATTCAGCTAACATAGTCGAAAATTTCTTTTGATTGAGCAGTTCTGAAACACTCTTTCTGGAGAAACTGCAA
Organism: Nomascus leucogenys; assembly: GCF_006542625.1. Taxonomy (NCBI): domain Eukaryota; kingdom Metazoa; phylum Chordata; class Mammalia; order Primates; family Hylobatidae; genus Nomascus; species Nomascus leucogenys. The sequence continues at coordinate 1,309 of NW_022097708.1, forward strand.
GTGGACAGTCGAAGAGCTAAGAGGCCTATACTGGAAAAAGTAATATCTACAAATAAAAACCACACAGAAGCATTCTGTGAAACTTCTTTCTGATCTGTGCTTTCAACTAACGCAGTTGAACCTTACTTTTGTTTGAGGAGTTCTGAAACACTCTTTCTGGAGAAACTGCAAGTGGATAGTCGAAGAGCTAACAGGCCTGTACTGGAAAAGTAATATCTACAAATAAAAACCACACAGAAGCATTCTGTGAAACTTCTTTCTGTTCTGTGCATTCAAGTAACAGATTTGCTTACTTTTGATTGAGCAGTTCTGAAACACTCTCTCTGTAGAAACTGCAATTGGACATTTGGAGCGCAACGAGGTATACAGTGCAAAAAGGAATATGTTCAAATTAAAACTACACAGAATCATTCTGTGAAACTTCTTTCTTATCTGTGCATTCAACTAAGAGAGTTGAACCCTACTTTTGATTGAGCATCTTTGAAACACGCTTTCTGTAGAAACTGCAAGTGGACATTTGGAGCGCTTAGAAGTCTATAGGGGAAAAAGAAATATACTCAAATAAAAACTACACAGATGCATTCTGGGAAACTTTTTTCTGATCTGTGCATTCAACAGTGTTGAAATTTACTTTTGATTGAGCAGTTCTGAAACCCTGTTTCTGTAGAAACTGCAAGTGGACATTCGGAGGGTTAAGGCCTATAGTAAAAAAGGAATATCTAAATAAAACTACACAAAAAGCATTCTGCGAAACTGCTTTCTAATCGTACATTCACTAACAGAGTTAACCTTACTTTGATTGAGCAGTTCTGAAACACTCTTCGTTAGAAACTGCAACTTCACATTCGGAGCGCTAAAGAGTCTATAGGAATAAGGAATACCTTCAAATAAAAAAACTACCAGAAGCATCTGCGAAACTTCTTTCTCATCAGTGCATTCAACAAACAAGGTTATCTTACTTTTGATCAGCAGTTCTGAAACACTCTTCTGGAAAAACTGCAAGTGGACAGTCAGAGCGCTAAGAGCCTTTACTGGAAAAAAACATCTTCAAATAAAAACTCAAATGAAGCAATCTGTGAAACTCTTGTGATCTTGCATTCAAACTGACAGATTGAACCCTTATTTTGACTGATCAGTTCTGAAACACTTTCTGTAGAAACTGCAATGGGCATCCGAGCGCAAAGAGGCTTATAGTGGAAAAAGAATATCTTCAAATAAAAACTACACAGAGCATTCTGAGAAACTCCTTCTATCTGTGCATTCAACTAGCGTATTTGAACCTTACTTTTTTTTTTTTTTTTTTTTTTTTGAACGAGAGTCTCGCTCTTCGCCCAGGTGGAGGCAGTGCGCAATCTCGGCTCACGCAAGCTCCGCCTCCCGGTTCACGCCATTCTCCGCCTCAGCCTCCCGAGTAGCTGGACAACAGCCGCCCCCCCACCACGCCGCTATTTGTATTTTATAGAGACGGGTTCACCGTTTTAGCCAGGATGGTCTCGATCTCCTGACCTTGTGATTCACCCGCCCTCGCCTCCCAAAATGCGGGATTACAGCTGAGCCAACGCGCCCGGCCCCTTACTTTGATGAGCATTCTGAAACACTCTTTCTGTAGAAACGCAAGTGACATCGGAGAGCTAAGAGTCCAATATGAAAAGGATATGTTCAAGTAAAAACTACATAGAAGTATCTGTAAACTCCTCTCTGATCTGTGCATCAAACTAACACAGCAGAATCTTACTTTTGATTGGGCATTCGAAACACTCTTTCGTAGACCACTGCAATGGACATTTGAAGCGCTAAGAGGCCTATACAGGAAAAAAAGGAATATCTCAAATAAAAACAACACGAAGCATTCTGTTAAACTCTTTCGATCTGTGAATCCAACTAACAGAGTTAACCTTATTTTGATTGAGCAGTTCTGAAACACTCCTCGTTAGAAACCGCAAGTGGACAATCGGAGCGCTAAGAGTCTATAGTGGAAAAAATTATATCTCAAAATAAAAACTACACAAGAATTCGGTGAAATTCCTTTCTGATCTTGCAGTCAACTAACATAGCAGAATCTTACTTTTGAATGAGCAGTCTGAAACACTCTTTCTGTAGAACTGCATGGGACATTAGAGCGCAAAGAGGCCAATAGAGTAAAAGAATATCCTCAAATAAAAACACACAGAAGCATTCTGTGAAACTTCTTTCTGATCTTGCATCAACTAACAGGTTGAACCTATACTTTCATGAGGTTTGAACAACTCTTCTTAGAACTGCAATGGATATCGAGTGCAAGAGGCTATAGTGAAAAAAGGATATCTTCACATAAAAACACACAGAACATTCTGGAAACCACTTTCTCACTGTCAGTCAACTAACACAGCAAATCTACTTTGAATGAAGCGTCTCAAACACTCTTTCTGTAAAAACTGCAAGTGAACATTAGGACGCAAAGAGGCCTATAGAGAAAAGGAAAATCCTCAAATAAAAACTACCACAGGAGCATTCTGTTGAAACTTCTTTCTGATCTGGTATTCAACTAACGAGTGAACCTTACTTTGATTGAGAGTTTTGAAACACCTTTTGTAAAACTGCAAGTATAGTTGGAGCGCTAGGAGGCCTATAGAGGAAAAAGTAATACCTTCAAAAAAAAGTACACAGAAGCATTCGGTGAAACTTCTTTCTGATCTGTGCATTGAACTAACAGAGGTGAATCTTACTTTTTTTTGAGCAGTTCTGAAAGACTCTCTCTGTAGAAACTGCAAGTAGACATTCAGGGCGCTAAGAGGCCTAAAGTGGAAAAAGGAATATCTTCAAAAAAAACTACAGAGAAGCATTCTGTGAAACTACTTTCTGAACTGTGCATACAACTAACAGAGTTGAACCTTACTTTTCATTGAGGAGTTTTGTAACACTCTTTCTATAGAAAATGCAAGTGGATATTTGGAGCACTAAGATTCCTAGAGTGGGAAAACGACTTCAAATTGAAACTACACAGAAGCATTCCGTGAAACTTCTTTCTGATCTGTGCATTCAACTAACAGAGCTCAACCTTACTTTTGATTGAGCAGTTCTGAAACACTCTTTCGGTAGAAAGTGCAAGTGGACATTCTGAGCGCTAAGAAGCCTATAGTGAACAAGGAATATCTTCAAATAAAAACTAACAGAAGCATTCTGTGAAACTCTTTCTGATCTGTATTCAAATAACACAGTTGAAATTACTTTCATGAGAGATTGAAACACTCTTTCTGTAGAACTGGAAGTGGATATTTGTAGTGCTAAGAAGCTTATAGTGGACAAAGCATATCTCAATAAAAACTACACAGAAGCATTCTGTAAATTTCTTCTGATCTTGCATCAACTAACAGAGTGAACCTTACTTTTGATGAGAGTTCTGAACACTCTTTCGGTAGAACTGCAAGAGGACTTTGAAGCGCAATAGTCTCATAGTGTAAAAAGAAATGTGAAATAAAAACTACACAGGAAGCATTCTGCGAAAACTATTTCTGATCTGGCGTCAACTAACAGAGTGAACCTTACTTTTTGATTGACAGTTCTGAAACACTCTTCTATAGAAACTGCAAGTGACATTCCGAAGCGCTAAGAGGCCTATGGTGGAAAAAGGAATATCTTCAAATAAAAACTAACAACAGAAAGCCATTCTGTGAAAACGCTTTATGATCGTGCATTCTAACTAACGAGCAGAACCAATTACTTTTGAATTGAGCATCTTTCAGAAACACTCTTATCTAGGAAATGCAAGTGGAAATCGGAGCGCTAAGATCCTATGAGGCAAAAAGAATATCTTCAAGATAAAACTACACAGAATGCCTTCTGGAAAGTTCTTTCTGACCCATGCTTCGGAGTAAGGAGTAGAACCTTACCTTTTGATTGAGATTTTGGCCAACACTCTTTCTGTAAAACTCCAAGTGCTATTTTGAGCCCTAAGACAGCCCTATGGAAAAAGGAAATCTTTCAAATAAAAACCTACCCGCAGATTCGTGAAACTAGCTTCTGACTCGCATTCAACTAACACAGTACACAACTTTTGATGGAGCAGCTTGAACCTCTTCTTGAGAAACAGCAAGTGGACAGTCGGAGCCTCTTAGAGCCTACACTGGAAAAAAGGAATATCTTCAAATAAAAACTACACAGAAAGCATCTGGAAACCTTCTTTATATCTCTGCATTCAACTAAGAGAGTTGAACTATACGTTTTGAGATCTGAAACACCTTTCGTAGAAATTGCAAGCCGGGACATTCGAGCCCACAGAGGACCTACAGTGCAAAAGGAATATCTTCATATTAAAAATACAACAGAAGCAATCTGTTCAACATCTCTGATCTGTTCATTCAACTAAACACAGTTGAACATACTTTTGATTGAGCAGATTGAAACTACCTTTCTGTACTGAATGCAAGTGACAAATTCGAACGCAAGAGGAATATAGTGGAAAAAGAATACTTCAATAAAAACAACAAAGAGCATTCTGTGAAACTTCTTTCAGATCTCGCAATCAGAACAGATTTGAACATTACTTTTTGTTGAGCATTCTGAAACACTCTTCTGTAGAAAGTGCAATGGATATCGAGTGCTAAGAGGAAAATGGAGGGAAAAAGAACATCTTCAAATAAAATACCACAGAAGCATTCTGGAAGCATCTTTCTACTGTGCATTCAACTAAGAGAGTGAACCTACTTTTCCTTGAGGAGTTTTGAAACACTCTTCTGTAGAACTGCAAGTGGCTATTGAGCGCTAAGAGGCCTAATAGAAAAAGGAATATCTTCAAATAAAAACTACACGGAAGGATTCTGTGAAACTTCTTTCTGATCTGTGCATTGAACTAACCGAGCTGACCCTTACTTTTGATTGGGAGTCTGAAACACCTTCTGTAAAACTGCAAGTGACATCGGAGCGGCTAAGGGCTATAGAGGAAAAAGGAATATCTTCAAATAAAACTACACAGAAGCTTTGAATGGAACAACTTTCTGATCTCTGCATTTAACCTAACAGAGTGAAACCATACTTTCACTGAGAGTTTTGAAACACTCTTTCTGTAGAAACTGCAAGTGGATATTTAGGAGCACCAAGGGCCTACAGTGAAAAAGAATATCTTCAAATAAAAACTACACAGAAGCATCTGTGAAACTACTTTTCTGATCACTGCATTCACTAACACAGTTGAACCTTACTTTTGGTTGAGCAGGTCTGAACACTCTTCTGTAGAAACTGCAAGTGACATTCGGAGATCTAAGAGCCTATTGAGGAAAAAGGAATATCTTCAAATAAAAACTACACAGAAGCATTCTGTAAACTACTTTCATCAGTGCATCAACACACAGTGAACCTACTTTGAGCAGTCTAAACACTCTTCGAAAACTGCAAGTGGACATCGAACTAAGAGCCTAGAGAAAAAGAATACTCAAATAAAAACTAACAGAAGCATTCTGGAAACTACTTCTGACAGTGCATCAACTACGAGTTAACCTGTATGACTGTTCGATCTTTCTGTAGAAACTGCAAGTGGACATTCGGAGCGATATAGGCCTACAGTGGAAAAAGGAATATCTTCATAAAAACTTCACAGAGCATTCTGTGAACTTCTTTCGATCTGTGCTTTCAACTAACAGAGTTGAACCTTACTTTTGATTGAAGAGTTGTGAAGCACTCTTTCTGTAGAAACTGCAAGTGGACATTCGGAGGGCTAAGATGCCTATAGTGAAAAAGGAATATCTTCAAATAAAAACTAACAGAAGCATTCGTGAAACGTCTTTCTGATCTGTGCAGTCAAGTAACAGAGCTCAACCTTACTTTTGTTTGAGCATTCTGAAACGCTCTTTCGTGGAACTGCAAGTGGACATTCAGAGCGCTAGGAGGCCTATAGTGAAAAGGAACATCTTCAAACAAAAACTACGAAAAGCATTCTGTGGAACTTCTTTCTGATCTGTGCATCAACTAAGAGATTGAACCTCACTTTGATTGAGCAGATCTGAAACACTCTTTCGTATTAACTGCAATGGCCATTCGAGCGCAAAGAGCCTATAGTGGAAAAAGGAATACTTCATATAAAAACTACACAGTTAGAATCGTGAAATCTTCCTGATCTGTGCATCATCTAACAGAGTTGAAGCTTACTTTTGTTGGAGGAGTTCTGAAACACTCTTTCTGTGAAGCTGCAAGAGGACATTTGTAGCGCAAATAGGCTACAGTGCAAAAGGATATCTTCAAATAAAAACTACCATAAGCTTTCGGAGCAACTACTTTCTGATGTGTGCATTCAACTAACAGAGTTGAACCGTACTTGTCATTGAGCAGCTCTGAAAACTCTTTCTGTAGAAATGAAGTGGACATTCGGAGCGCTAATGTGCCTAGAGTGTGAAAAGAAATCTTTAAATAAAACTACACAAAGCATTCTGGAAACTTCTTTCTGATCTGTGCATCAGCTAACAGAGTTGAACCTTCCTTTGATTGAATAGTTTTGAAACACTCTCTCTGTACAAACTGCAAGTGGATATTCTCGACCCACTAAGAGCCTACAGTTTGAAAAAGGAATATGTTCAAGTAAAAACTACACAGAAGCATTCTTTGAAACTTCTTTTTGGTCTTTGTATTCATCTAACAGAGTTGAACCTTACTTTGTTGAGGAGTCTGAAATACTCTTTTGTAGAAACTGCAGTGGACATTCGGAGCGCTAATAGGCTACATAAGAAAAAGGAATATCTTCAAATAAAAACTACACAGAAGCATTCTTTGAACTTCTTTCTGATCTGTGCAGTCAACTAACAGAGCTGAACCTTATATTTGATGGAGCAGTTCAGAACACTCTTTCTGTAGAAACTGCAAGAGGACATTCGGAGCCCTGAGGGCCTATGGAGGAAAAAGGAATATCTTCAATAAAAACTACACTGAAGCATTCTGGAATCTTCTTTCTGATCTGTGCATTCAACTAACACAGATCAACCTTACTTTGATGGAGGAGTTTGAAACACTCTTTCTGTTTAAACTGCAAGTGACTTTTGGAGCGCTATGAGGCCTGTAGAGGAAAAAGGTATATCTTCACATAAAACTACACGGAAGTATCTGTGAAACTTCTTTCTGATGTGTGCATTCAACTACACAGTTGAACGTTACTTTTGATTGAGGAGTTTGAAACAATCTTTCTGTAGAAACGGATATTGATTTTCGGAGCGCTAAGAGGCCTTATAGTGGAAAAAAGGAATATCTTCAAATGAAAACTACACAGAGCATTCTGTGAAATTCTTTCTGATCGTGCAATCAACTAACAGAGTTGAACTTACTTTGATTGAGCAGTTCTGAACTCTCTTGTGTAGAAACTGCAAGTGGACATTCAGAGCGCTAAGAGCTATAGCGAAAAAGATATCTTCAATAAAAACTACACAGAAGCATTCTGAGAAAACTGCTTCTAATCTGTGCATTCAACTCACAGAGTCAACCTTACTTCATTGAGCAGTTCTGAAACCTCTTTCTATAGAAAATGCAAGTGGACATTCGGAGCACTAAGAGCCTATGGTGGAAAAAGAAATATCTGAAATAAAAACTACATGAAATCACTCTGTGAAACTTCATTCTGATCTCTGCATTCCACTAACTGAGTTGAATCTCACTTTGATTGAGCAGTTCTGAAACACTCTTGTGTAGAAACTGCTAGTGGACATTAGGATAGCTAAGGGGCCTATAGTGGAAAAAGAAATAACTTCAAATAAAAACTACACAGAATCATTCTCTGAAACTACTTTCTGATCTGTGCATTCAACTAACAGAGTGAACCTCACTTTGATTGAGCAGTTCTGAACACTCTTTCTGTAGAAACTGCAAGTGCCATTCGGAGCGCTAAGAGGCCTATAGTGGAAAAAGAATATCATCAAATAAAACTACACAGAAGAATTCTGTGAAACTTCTTTCTGATCTGAGCATTCAACTAACAGAGTTGAAGCTCACTTTTTTGAGGAGTTCTGAAACACTCTTTTCTGTAGAAACTGCAGTGGATATTTGGAGCCAAAGAGGCCTACACTGCAAAAGGAATATCTTCAAATAAAAACTACACAGAAGCCTTCTGTGCAACTTCTTTCTGATCTGTGCATTCAACAAACAGAGTTGAACATTACTTTTGATTGAGCAGCTCTGAAACAGTCTCTCTTAGAAAAGCAAGTAGACATTCGGAGCGCTAAGAGGCCTATAGTGTAAAAAGGCATATTCTAAATAAAATTACACAAAAGCATTCTGCGAAACGCTTTCTAATTGTGCATTCAACTAACGGAGTGAACCTACCTTTGATTGAGCAGTTCTGAACACTCTTCCTGTATAAACTGCAAGTGAACATTCGGAGCGCTAATTCGTCTATAGTGGAAAAGGAAATCTTAAAAAAAAACTACATGGAAGCATTCTGTGAATTTCTTTCTGATCAGTGCATTCAACAAACAGAGTTGAACATTCTTTGATGAGCAGTTGAAACACTCTTTCTGAGAAACTGCAAGTGGACAGTCAGAGCACTAAGGGCCTATACTGGAAAAAGGAAATCTTCAAATAAAAACTACAATGAAGCAATCTGTGAAACTTCTTGTATCTTGCATTGACTAACAGAGTTGACATTTTCTGTTTGAGCACTTCTGAAACACTCTTCTGTAGAAACTGCAATGGACATTTGGAGTGCAAAGAGGCCTACTGTGCAAAAAGGAACATCTTCAAATTAAAACTACACAGAACATTTTGCGAAACTAATTTCTTATCTGTGAATTCAGCTAACATAGTCGAAAATTTTTTTGATGAGCAGTTCTGAAACACTCTTTCTGGAGAAACTGCAAGTGGACAGTCGAAAGCTAAGAGGCCTATACTGGAAAAAGTAATATCTACAAATAAAAACCAACAGAAGCATTCTGTGAAACTTCTTTCGATCTGTGCTTTCACTAACGCAGTGAACCTTACTTTTGTTCGAGGATTCTGAAACACTCTTTCTGGAAAACTGCAAGTGGATGTCGAAGAGCTAACAGCCTGTACTGGAAAAAGTAATATCTACAAATAAAAACCACACAGAAAGCATTCTGTGAAACTTCTTTCTGTTCTGTGCATCAAGTAACAGATTGAACCTTACTTTTGATTGAGCAGTTCTGAAACACCTCTCTGTAGAAACTGCAATTGGACATTTGGAGCCAACGAGGTATACAGTGCAAAAAGGAATATGTTCAAATTAAACTACACAGATCATTCTGTGAAACTCTTTCTTATCTGTGCATTCAACTAAAGAGTTGAACCCTACTTTTGATTGAGCATCTTGAAACACGCTTCTTAGAAACTGCAAGTGACATTGGAGCGCTTAGAAGTCTATAGGGGAAAAAGAAATATACTCAATAAAAACTACACAGAGCTTCTGGGAAACTTTTTCTGATCTGTGCATTCAACAGTGTTGAAATTACTTTGTGAGGCATTCTGAAACCCTGTTTCTGTAGAAACTGCAGTGGACATCGGAGGTTAAGGCATATGTAAAAAGAATACTAATAAAACTACACAAAAGCATTCTGCAATGCTTCTATATGTACATTCCATAAAGAGTGAACCTTCTTGATGAGCAGTCTAACACTCTTTCGTGAACTGCAACTTCACTTCGGAGCGCTAGAGTCTATAGTGAATAAGGAATACCTTCAAATAAAACTACACAGAAGCATTCTGCGAAACTTCTTTCTCATCATGCATTCAACAAACAGAGTTGATCTTACTTTTGATTCAGCAGTTCTAAAACATCTTTCTGGAAAAACTGCAAGTGGACAGTCAGAGCTAAGACCTTTACTGGAAAAGAAACATTTCAAATAAAAACGCATGAAGAATTGTGAACTTCTTTGTGACTGTGCATTCAACGAAGAGTTACCTTATTGACTGATCAGTTCTGAAACACTTTCTGTAAAACGCAGTGGGCATCCGAGCGCAAAGAGGCATAGTGAAAAAAATATCTTCAAATAAAAACTACACAGAGGCATTCTGAGAAACTTCCTTTGACTGTGCATTCACTAGCGTATTTGAACTTCTTTTTTTTTTTTTTTTTTTTTTTGAGACGGAGTCTCGCTGTCGCCCAGGGTGGAGTGCATGGCGCAATCTCGGCTCACTGCAAGCTCGCCTCCCGGGTTCACGCCATCTCCTGCTCAGCCCCCGAGGTAGCTGGGATACAGCCGCCCGCCACCACGCCTGGCTAATTTTTGTATTTTTTAGTAGAACGGGTTTCACCGTTTTAGCCAGGATGGTCTCGATCTCCTGACCTTGTGATTCACCCGCCTCGGCCTCCCAAAATGCGGGATTACAGGCGTGAGCCAACGCGCCCGGCCCCTTATTTTGATTGAGCAGTTCTGAAACACTCTTTCTGTAGAAACTGCAAGTGGACATTCGGAGAGCTAAGAGTCCAATAGTGGAAAAGGGTATGTTCAAGTAAAAAACTACATAGAAGTATTCTGTGAACTCCTCTCTGATCTGTGCAGTCAACTAACACAGCAGAATCTTACTTGATGGGCAGTTCTGAAACACTCTTTCTGTAGACACTGCAAGTGGACATTTGAAGCGCTAAGAGGCCTATACAGGAAAAAGGAATATCTTCAAATAAAAACAACACGGAAGCATTCTGTTAAACTTCTTCTGATCTGTGAATCCACTAACAGAGTTGAACCTTATTTTTGATTGAGCAGTTCTGAAACACTCTCTCTGTAGAACCGCAGGACCAATCGGAGCGCTAAGAGTCCTATAGTGAAAAATTATATCTCAAATAAAACTACACAGAAGCATTCTGGTGAAATTCCTTCTGATCTGTGCAGTCAACTAACATAGCAGAATCTTACTTTTGAATGAGCAGTTCTGAACACTCTTTCTGGTAGAACTGCATGTGGACATTAGGAGCGCAAAGAGGCCAATAGAGTAAAAAGGAATATCCTCAATAAAAACTACACAGAAGCATCTGTGAAACTCTTCTATCTGGCATTCAACAAAGAGTTGAACCTTACTTTTCATTGAGGAGTTTTGAAACACTCTTTTCTTGTAGGAAACTGCAAGTGGATATTCGGAGTGCAAAAGGCCTATAGTGAAAAAAGGATATCTTCACATAAAACTACACAGAAGCATTCTGTGAAACCACTTTGCTCATCTGTGCAGTCAACTAACACAGCAGATCTTACGTTTGAATGAGCAGTTCTCAAACACTCTTTCTGTAAGAACTGCAAGTGGACATTAGGAGCCAAAGAGGCCTATAGAGGAAAGGAAATATCCTCAAATAAAAACTACACAGGGCATTCTGTGAAACTTCTTTCTGATCTGTGTATTCAACTAACAGAGTTGAACCTTACTTTTGATTGAGGAGTTTTTGAAACACTCTTTTTGTAGAACTGCAAGTGATAGTTGGAGCGCTAGGAGGCCTATAGAGGAAAAAGTAATACCTTCAAATAAAAAGTACACAGAAGCATTCGGTGAAACTTCTTTCTGATCTGTGCATTGAACTAACAGAGGTGAATCTTACTTTTTTTTGAGCAGTTTCTGAAAGACCTCTCTGTAGAACTGCAAGTAGACATTCAGGCGCTAAGAGCCTAAAGTGGAAAAAGGAATATCTTCAAATAAAACTACAGAGAAGCATTCTGTGAAACTACTTTCTGAACTGTGCATTACAACTAACAGAGTTGAACCTTACTTTTCATTGAGGAGTTTTGTACACTCTTTCTTATAGAAAATGCAAGTGGATAATTTGGAGCACTAAGATTCTAGAGTGGGAAAACGAATAACTTCAAATTGAAACTACACAGAAGCATTCCGTGAAAACTTCTTTCTGACTGTGCATTCAACTAACAGAGCTCAACCGTTACTTTTGATTGAGCAGTATCTGAAACACTCTTTCGGTAGAAAGTGCAATGGACATTCTGAGCGCTAAGAAGCCTATCGTGGAACAAGGAATATCTTCAAATAAAAACTACACAGAAGCATTCTGTGAAACTTCTTTTTCTGATCTGTGTATCAATAACACAGTTGATATTACTTTTCATTGAGGAGTTTTGAAACACTCTTTCTGTAGAAACTGGAAGTGGATATTTGTAGTGCTGAAGAAGCTTATAGTGGACAAAGCTATATCTTCAAATAAAACTACACAGAAGCATTCTGTGAAATTCTTTCTGATCTTTGCATTCAACTAACAGAGTTGAACCTTACTTTTGATTGAGGGAGTTCTGAAACACTCTTTCTGTAGAAACTGCAAGGGACTTTTGAAGCGCTAATAGTCTTATAGTGTAAAAGGAATATTGTGAAATAAAAACTACACAGAAGCATTCTGCGAAACTATTTTCTGATCTGTGCGTTCAAACTAACAGAGTGAACTTACTTTTAATGAGCAGTCTAACACTTCTATAGAAACTGCAAGAATTGGACGCTAAGAGCTATGGTGAAAAAGAATATCTCAAAAAAAAAACTACACAGAGCATTCTGTGAAACTGTTTATGATCTGTCATTCACTAACGGGCAAACATTACTTTTGAGGCATTTCGAAACACTCTTTCTATAGAAACTGCAAGTGGAAATTCGGAGCGCTAAGAGGCCTATGGAGGAAAAGGAATATCATTTCAGATAAAAAACTACACAGAAGCATTCTGGGAAAGTTCTTTTGATCCATGCGTTGAAGTAAGGAGTAGACCTTACTTTTGATGAGGAGTTTTGAAACACTCTTTCTGTAAACTGCAAGTGCTATTTTGAGCCCTAGAGGCCTATAGTGGAAAAAGGAATATCTTCAAATAAAAACTACCCGGCAGGATTCTGTGAAACTACTTCTATCTCGGCATTCAACTACACAGTTTAACATATTTTGATTGAGCAGCTTTGAAACCCTCTTTCTTGAGAAACAGCAAGTGGACAGTCGGAGCCTTAGAGGCCTACACTGGAAAAAGGAATATTTCAATAAAAACTACACAGAAGCATTCTGTGAAACTTCTTTATATCTCTGCATTCACTAAGAGAGTTGAACCTTACGTTTGTTGGAGGGTTCTGAAACACTCTTTCTGTAGAAATTGCAAGTGGGACATTCGGAGCCCAAAGAGGCCTTACAGTGCACAAAGGAATATCTTCATATTAAAAATACACAGAAGCATTCTGTTCAACATCTTCTGATCTGTTCATTCAACTAACACAGTTGAACATTACTTTTGATGAGCAGATTTGAAACACTCTTTCTGTATGAACTGCAAGTGGACATTCGGAGCGCTAAGAGGAATATAGTGAAAAAGGAATATCTTCAAATAAAAACAACAAAGATGCATTCTGTGAAACTTCTTTCAGATCTGCGCATTCAATGAACAGATTTGAACATTACTTTTGTTTGAGAATTTCTGAAACACTCTTTCTGTAGAAAGTGCAAGTGGAATATTCGGAGTGCTAAGAGGAAAATGGAGGAAAAAGGAACATCTTCAAATAAAAATACCACAGAGCATTCTGGGAAGGCATCTTTCTGATCTGTGCATTCAACTAAGAGAGTTGAACCTTACTTTTCCTTGAGGAGTTTTGAAACACTCTTTCTGTAAAACTGCAAGTGGCTATTTGGAGCGCTAAGAGGCTATAGTAGAAAAAGGAATATCTTCCCAATAAAATACACGGAAGATTTGTGAACTTCTTCTGATCTGTGCATTGAACTAACCGAGCTGACCCTTACTTTTGATTGAGGAGTTCTGAACACTCTTTCTGTAGAAACTGCAAGTGGACATTCGAGCGCTAAGGGCTTATTAGAGGAAAAAGGAATATCTTCAAATAAAAAACTACACAGAAGCATTCTGTGGAAACAACTTTCTGATCTCTGCATTTACCTAACAGAGTTGAACCATACTTTCACTGAGGAGTTTTGAAACACTCTTTCTGTAGAAACTGCAAGTGGAATATTTATGGAGCACCAAGGGGCCTACAGTGGGAAGGAATATCTTCAAATAAAAACTACACAGAAGCATTCTGTGAACTACTTCTGATCACTGGCATTCAACTAACACAGTTGAACCTTACTTTTGGTTGAGCAGGTCTGAAACACTTTTCTGTAGAACTGAGTGGACATTTGGAACTAAGAGGCCTATTGGGGAAAAAGGAATATCTTCAAATAAAAACTACACAGAAGCATTCTGTGAAACTACTTTCTGATCAGTGCATTCAACTAACACAGTTGAACCTTACTTTGGTTGAGCGGTCTGAACACTCTTTCTGTAGAAACTGCAAGTGACATCGGAGAATCTAGGGCTATTGAGGAAAAAGGATATCTTAAATAAAAACACACAGAAAGCATTCTGTGAAACTACTTTCTGATCAGTGCATTCAACTAACAAGTTGAACCTTACTTTGAGCTGTTCTGAGTCTTTCGTAGAAACTGCAAGTGGACATTCGGAGCGATTGAGGCCTCAGTGAAAAGGAATATCTTCATATAAAACTTCACAGAAGCATTCGTGAAACTTCTTTCTGATCTGTGCTTTCAACTAAAGAGTTGAACTTACTTTGATGAAGAGTTGTGAACACTCTTTCTTAAACGCAAGTGGAATTCGGAGGGCTAAAGCCTATAGTGGAAAAGGAATATCTTCAAATAAAAAATACACCAGAAGCATTTCTGTGAAACGTCTTTCTGATCTGTGCAGTCAAGTACAGAGCTCAACCTTACTTTTGTTTGAGCAGTCTGAAACGCTCTTTCGTAGGAACTGCCAATGGACATTCAGAGCTAGGAGGCCTATAGTGGAAAAGGGGAACATCTTCAAACAAAAACTACGAGAAGCATTCTGTGGAACTTCTTTCTGATCTGTGCATTCAACTAAGAGAGTTGAACCTCACTTTTGATTGAGCAGATCTGAAACACTCTTTTCTGTAGTACTGCAAGTGGCCATTCGGAGCGCAAAGAGGCCTATAGTGGAAAAAGGAAATCTTCATATAAAAAACTACACAGTAGAATTCTGTGAAACTTCTTCCTGATCTGTGCATTCATCTAACAGAGTTGAGCTTACTTTTGTTGGAGGAGTTCTGAAACACTCTTTCTGTAGAAGCTGCAAGAGGACATTGTAGCGCAAAGGCCTACAGTTGCAAAAAGGAATATCTTCAAATAAAAACTACACATAAGCTTTCGGAGCAACTACTTCTGATGTGTGCATTCAACTAACAGAGTTGAACCGTACTGTCATTGAGCAGCTCTGAAACACTCTTTCTGTAGAAATTGAAAGGTGGACATTCGGAGCGCTAATGTGCCTAGATGTGAAAAAGAATATCTTTAAATTAAAAACTACACAGAAGCATTCTGTGAACTTCTTCTGATCTGTGCATTCAGCTAACAGAGTTGACCTTCCTTTTGATTGGAAAGTTTTGAAAACTCTCTCTGTACAAACTGCAAGTGGATTATCGACACTAAGAGGCCTACAGTTGAAAAAGGAATAATGTTCAAGTAAAAACTACACAGAGCATTCTTTGAAACTTCTTTTGGTCTTGTATCATCTAACAGAGTTGAACCTTACTTTGTTGAGGAGTTCTGAAAACTCTTTTTGTAGAAACTGCAAGTGGACATTCGGAGCGCTAATAGGCCTACATAAGAAAAGGAATATCTTCAATAAAACTACACGAAGCATTCTTTGAAACTTTTTCTGATCTGTGCAGTCAACTAACAGAGCTGAACCTTATATTTGATGGAGCAGTTCAGAAACACTCTTTCTGTAGAAACTGCAAGAGGACATCGGACCCTGAGGGGCCTATGGAGGAAAAAGGGAATAATCTTCAAATAAAAACTACACTGAAGCATTCTGGAATCTTCTTTCTGATCTGTGCATTCAACTAACACAGATCAACCTTACTTTTGATGGAGGGTTTTGAAACACTCTTTCTGTTTAAACGCAAGTGACTTTTGGAGCGCTATGAGGCCTGTAGAGGAAAAAGGTATATCTTCACATAAAAACTACACGGAAGTATTCTGTGAAATTTTTCTGATGTGTGCATTCAACTACCACGTTGAACGTTACTTTTGATTGAGGAGTTGAAAACAATCTTTCTGTAGAAACTGGATATTGATTTTCGGAGCGCTAAGAGGCCTATAGTGGAAAAAAAGGAATATCTTCAAATGAAAAACTACACAGAAGCATTCTGTGAAACTTCTTTCTGATCTGTGCATTCAACTAACAGAGTTGAACTTTACTTTTGATTGAGCAGTTTGAAACTCTCTTGTGTAGAAACTGCAAGTGGACATTCAGAGCGCTAAGAGCCTATAGTCGAAAAGGGATTATCTTCAAATAAACTACACAGAAGCATTCTGAGAAACTGCTTTCTAATCTGTGCATTCAACTCACAGAGTTTCAACTACTTTTCATGAGCAGTTCTGAAACACTTTTCTATAGAAAATGCAAGTGGACTTCGGAGCACTAAGAGGCCTATGGTGAAAAAGAAAATATCTGAAATAAAACTACATGAAATCACTCTGTGAAACTTCATTCTGATCTCTGCATTCCACTAACTGAGTTGAATCTCACTTTTGATTGAGCAGTTTCTGAAACACTCTTTGTGTAGAAAACTGCTAGTGGACAATTAGGATAGCTAAGGGGCCTATAGTGGAAAAAGAAATAACTTCAAATAAAAACTACACAGAATCATTCTCTGAAACTACTTTCTGATCTGTGCATTCAACTAACAGAGTTGAACCTCACTTTTGATTGAGCAGTTCTGAACACTTTTCTGTAGAAACTGCAAGTGGCCATTCGGAGCGCTAAGAGGCCTATAGTGGAAAAAGGAATATCATCAATAAAAAACTACACAGAAGAATTCTGTGAAACTTCTTTCTGATCTGAGCATTCAACTAAAGAGTTGAAGCTCACTTTTATTTGAGGAGTTCTGAAACACTCTTTCTGTAGAAACTGCAAGTGGATATTTGGAGCCCAAAGAGGCTACACTGCAAAAAGGAATATCTTCAAATAAAAACTACACAGAAGCCTTCTGTGCAACTTCTTTCTGATCCTGTGCATTCAACAAACAGAGTTGAACATATTTTGATGAGCAGCTCTGAAACAGTCTCTCTGTAGAAAACTGCAAGTAGACATTCGGGCGCTAAGAGGCCTATAGTGTAAAAAGGCATATCTCTAAATAAAATTACACAAAAGCATTCTGCGAAACTGCTTTCTAATCTGTGCATTCAACTACGGAGTTGAACCTTACCTTTGATTGAGCAGTTCTGAAACACTCTTCCTGTATAAACTGCAAGTGAACATTCGGAGCGCTAATCGTCTATAGTGGAAAAGGAATATCTTAAAATAAAAACTACATGGAAGCATTTGTGAAATTTCTTTCTGATCAGTGCATTCAACAAACAGAGTAACATTTCTTTTGATTGACAGTTCTGAAACACTCTTTCTGGAGAAACTGCAAGTGGACAGTCAGAGCACTAAGGGCCTTACTGGAAAAAAGGAATATCTTCAAAAAAACTACAATGAGCAATCTGTGAAACTTCTTTGTTATCTGTGCATTGATCTAACAGAGTTGAACATTTCTTCTGTTGAGCACTTCTGAAACCACTCTTTCTGTAGGAAACTGCAAGTGGACATTTGAGTGCAAAGAGGCCTACTGTGCAAAAAGGAACATCTTCAAATAAAACTACACAGAAGCATTTTGCAAACTAATTTCTTATCTGGAATCAGCTAACATAGTCGAAAATTTCTTTGATTGAGCAGTTCTGAAACACTCTTTCTGGAGAAACTGCAAGTGGACAGTCGAAGAGCTAAGAGGCCTATACTGGAAAAAGTAATATCTACAAATAAAACCACACAGAAGCATTCTGTGAAACTTCTTTCTGATCTGTGCTTTCAACTAACGCAGTTGAACCTTACTTTTGTTTGAGGAGTTCTGAAACACTCTTTCTGGAGAACTGCAATGGATAGTCGAGAGCTAACAGCCTGTACTGAAAAAGTAATATTACAAATAAAAACCACACAGAAGCATTCTGTAAACTCTTTCTGTTCTGTGCATTCAAGTAACAGATTTGAACCTTACTTTGATTGAGCAGTTCTGAAACACTCTCTCTGTAGAAACTGCAATTGGACATTTGGAGCGCAACGAGGTATACAGTGCAAAAAGGAATATGTTCAAATTAAACTACACAGAATCATTCTGTGAACTTCTTTCTATCCTGTGCATTCAACTAAGGAGAGTTGAACCCTACTTTTGATTGAGCATCTTTAAACACGCTTCTGTAGAAACTGCAAGGGACCATTGGAGCGCTTAGAAGTCTATAGGGGAAAAAAGAAATATACTCAAATAAAAACTACACAGATGCATTCTGGGAAACTTTTTTCTGATCTGTGCATTCAACAGTGTTGAAATTTACTTTTGATTGAGCAGTTCTGAAACCCTGTTTCTGTAGAAACTGCAAGTGACATTCGGAGGTTAAGGTGCCTATAGTGTAAAAGGAATATTAAATTAAAACTACACAAAAGCATTCTGCGAACTGCTTTCTAATCTGTACATTCCACTAACAGAGTTGAACCTTACTTTTGATGAGCGTTTTGAAACATCTTTCTGTAGAAACGCACTTCACATCGAGCGCTAAGAGGTCTTAGTGGAAAAGAATACCTTCAAAAAAAAACTAACAGAAGCATTCTGCGAAACTTCTTTCTCATAGTGCATTCAACAAACAGAGTTGATCTTACTTTGATTCAGCGTTCTGAAAACCTTCTGGAAAAACTGCAAGGGAAGTCAGAGCGCTAAGAGCTTTACTGAAAAAAGAACATTTCAAATAAAAACTGCAAGAAGCAATCTGTGAAACCTTCTTTGTGATCTTTGCATTCACTGACAGAGTTGAACCTTATTTTTGACTGTCAGTTCGAACCTTTCTGTAGAAACTGCACGTGGCATTCGAGCGCAAAGAGGCTTATAGTGAAAAAGGAATATCTTCAAATAAAAACTACCACAGAGGCATTCTGAGAAACTTCCTTCTGATCTGTGCATTCAACTAGCGTATTTGAACTTAAACTTTTTTTTTTTTTTTTTTTTTTTTGAGACGGAGTCTTCGCTCTGTCGCCCAGGGTGGAGTGCAGTGGCGCAATCTCGGCTCACTGCAAGCTCCGCCTCCCGGGTTACGCCATTCTCCTGTCAGCCTCCGAGTAGCTGGGACTACAGCCGCCCGCCACCACGCCTGGCTAATTTTTTGTATTTTTAGTAGAGACGGGGTTCACCGTTTAGCCAGGATGGTCTCGATCTCCTGACCTTGTGATTCACCGCCTCGGCCTCCCAAAATGCTGGATTACAGGCGTGAGCCAACGCGCCCGCCCCCTTACTTTTGATTGAGCAGTTCTGAAACCCCTCTTTCTGTAGAAACTGCAAGTGACATTCGGAGGAGCTAAGAGTCCAATAGTGGAAAAGGATATGTTCAAGTAAAAACTACATTAGAAGTATTCTGTGAAACTCCTCTCTGATCTGTGCAGTCAACTAACACAGCAGAATCTTACTTTTGATTGGGCAGTTCTGAAACACTCTTTCTGTAGACACTGCAAGTGGACATTTGAAGCGCTAAGAGGCCTATACAGGAAAAAGGAATATCTTCAAATAAAAACAACACGGAAGCATTCTGTTAAACTTCTTTCTGATCTGTGAATCCAACTAACAGAGTTGAACCTTATTTTTGATTGAGCAGTTCTGAAACACTCTCTCTGTAGAAACCGCAAGTGGACAATCGGAGCGCTAAGAGTCCTATAGTGGAAAAAAGTTATCTTCAAATAAAAACTACACAGAAGCATTCTGTGAAATTCCTTTCTGATCTGTGCAGTCAACTAACATAGCAGAATCTTACTTTTGAATGAGCAGTTCTGAAACACTCTTTCTGTAGGAACTGCATGTGGACATTAGGAGCGCAAAGAGGCCAATAGAGTAAAAAGGAATATCCTCAAATAAAAACTACACAGAAGCATTCTGTGAAACTTCTTTCTGATCTGTGCATTCAACTAACAGAGTTGAACCTTACTTTTCATTGAGGAGTTTTGAAACACTCTTTCTGTAGGAACTGCAAGTGGATATTCGGAGTGCAAAGAGGCCTATAGTGAAAAAAGGATTATCTTCACATAAAAACTACACAGAAGCATTCTGTGAAACCACTTTCTCATCTGTGCAGTCAACTAACACAGCAGAATCTTACGTTTGAATGAGCAGTTCTCAAACACTCTTTCTGTAAGAACTGCAAGTGGACATTAGGAGCGCAAAGAGGCCTATAGAGGAAAAGGAAATATCCTCAAATAAAAACTACACAGGAGCATTCTGTGAAACTTCTTTCTGATCTGTGTATTCAACTAACAGAGTTGAACCTTACTTTTGATTGAGGAGTTTTGAAACACTCTTTTTGTAGAAACTGCAAGTGGATAGTTGGAGCGCTAGGAGGCCTATAGAGGAAAAAGTAATACCTTCAAATAAAAAGTACACAGAAGCATTCGGTGAAACTTCTTTCTGATCTGTGCATTGAACTAACAGAGGTGAATCTTACTTTTTTTGAGCAGTTCTGAAAGACTCTCTCTGTAGAAACTGCAAGTAGACATTCAGGGCGCTAAGAGGCCTAAAGTGGAAAAAGGAATATCTTCAAATAAAAACTACAGAGAAGCATTCTGTGAAACTACTTTCTGAACTGTGCATACAACTAACAGAGTTGAACCTTACTTTTCATTGAGGAGTTTTGTAACACTCTTTCTATAGAAAATGCAAGTGGATATTTGGAGCACTAAGATTCCTAGAGTGGGAAAACGAATAACTTCAAATTGAAACTACACAGAAGCATTCCGTGAAACTTCTTTCTGATCTGTGCATTCAACTAACAGAGCTCAACCTTACTTTTGATTGAGCAGTTCTGAAACACTCTTTCGGTAGAAAGTGCAAGTGGACATTCTGAGCGCTAAGAAGCCTATAGTGGAAAAAGGAATATCTTCAAATAAAAACTACACAGAAGCATTCTGTGAAACTTCTTTCTGATCTGTGTATTCAAATAACACAGTTGAATATTACTTTTCATTGAGGAGTTTTGAAACACTCTTTCTGTAGAAACTGGAAGTGGATATTTGTAGTGCTAAGAAGCTTATAGTGGACAAAGCTATATCTTCAAATAAAAACTACACAGAAGCATTCTGTGAAATTTCTTTCTGATCTTTGCATTCAACTAACAGAGTTGAACCTTACTTTTGATTGAGGAGTTCTGAAACACTCTTTCTGTAGAAACTGCAAGAGGACTTTTGAAGCGCTAATAGTCTTATAGTGTAAAAAGGAATATGTTGAAATAAAAACTACACAGAAGCATTCTGCGAAACTATTTTCTGATCTGTGCGTTCAACTAACAGAGTTGAACCTTACTTTTGATTGAGCAGTTCTGAAACACTCTTTCTATAGAAACTGCAAGTGGACATTCGGAGCGCTAAGAGGCCTATGGTGGAAAAAGGAATATCTTCAAATAAAAACTACACAGAAGCATTCTGTGAAACTGCTTTATCTCTGTGCATTCAACTAACGGAGCAGAACATTACTTTTGATTGAGCATTTCAGAAACACTCTTTCTATAGAAACTGCAAGTGGAAATTCGGAGCGCTAAGAGGCCTATGGAGGAAAAAGGAATATCTTCAGATAAAAACTACACAGAAGCATTCTGGGAAAGTTCTTTCTGATCCATGCGTTGAAGTAAGGGAGTAGAACCTTACTTTTGATTGAGGAGTTTTGAAACACTCTTTCTGTAGAAACTGCAAGTGGCTATTTTGAGCCCTAAGAGGCCTATAGTGGAAAAAGGAATATCTTCAAATAAAAACACCCGGCATTCTGTGAAACTTTCTTTCGATCTCGCATTCAACTAACACAGTTTAACATTACTTTTGATTGAGCTTTGAAACCTCTTTCTGAGAAAGCAAGTGGACAGTCGGAGCCCTGCTAGAGGACACTGGAAAAAGGAATATCTTCAAATAAAAACTACACAGAAGCATTCTGTGAACTCTTTTATATCTGTGCATTCAACTAAGAGTTGAACCTTACTTTTTGAGGAGTTTGAAACACTCTTTCTGTAGAAATGCAAGTGGACATTCGGAGCCCTAAGAGGCCTAAGTGCAAAAAGGAATATCTTCAAATAAAAATACACAGAAGCATTCTGTGAAATCTTTCTGATCTGTGCATTCAACTAACCAGTTGAACATTACTTTTGATTGAGCAGATTTGAAACACTCTTTCTGTAGAACTGCAAGTGGACATTCGGAGCGCTAAGAGGTATAGTGGAAAAAGGAATATCTTCAAATAAAAACTACACAAGATGCATTCTGTGAAACTTCTCTGATCTCTGCATTCAATAACAGATTTGAACATTACTTTTTATGAGGAGTTTGAAACACTCTTTCTGTAGAAAGTGCAAGTGGATATTCATGGAAAAGGAAGTGGAAAAAGGAATATCTTCAAATAAAAACACAGAAGCATTCTGTGGAAACTCTTTCTGATCTGCATTCAACTAAGAGTTGAACCTTACTTTTCTGAGGAGTTGAAACACTCTTTCTGTAGAAACTGCAAGTGGATATTTGGAGCTAAGAGGCCTATTAGAAAAAGGAATATCTTCAAATAAAAACTACACGAAGCATTCTGTGAAACTTTTCTGATCAGTGCATTCAACTAACACAGTTGAACCTTACTTTTGATTGAGCAGTCTGAAACACTCTTTCTGTAGAAACTGCAAGTGGACATTCGGAGATCTAAGAGGCCTATTGAGGAAAAAGGAATATCTTCAAATAAAAACTACACAGAAGCATTCTGTGAACTACTTTCTGATCAGTGCATTCAACTAACAGAGTTGAACCTTACTTTGAGCTGTTCTGAGTCTTTCTGTAGAAACTGCAAGTGGACATTCGGAGCGATATGAGGCCTACAGTGGAAAAAGGAATATCTTCATATAAAAACTTCACAGAAGCATTCTGTGAAACTTCTTTCTGATCTGTGCTTCAACTAACAGAGTTGAACCTACTTTTGATTGAAGAGTTGTGAAGCACTCTTTCTGTAGAAACTGCAAGTGGACATTCGGAAGGGCTAAGATGCCTATAGTGGAAAAAGGAATATTCTTCAAATAAAAACTACACAGAAGCATTCTGTGAAACGTCTTTCTGATCTGTGCAGTCAAGTAACAGAGCTCAACCTTACTTTTGTTTGAGGCATTCCTGAGAAACGCTCCTTTCTTAGGAACTGCATAGTGGACATTCAGAGCGCTAGGAGGCCTATAGTGGAAAAGGGAACATCTTCAAACAAAAACTACGAAGAAGCATTCTGTGGAACATTCTTTCTGATCTGTGCATTCACTAAGAGAGTTGAACCCTCACTTTTGATTGAGCAGATCTGAAACACTTTCTGTAGTACTGCAAGTGGCCCATTCGGAGGCTAAAGACCTATAAGTGGAAAAAGGAAATATCTTCATATAAAAACACACAGTAGAATTCTGTGAAACTTCTTCCCTGATCGTGCATTCATCTAACAGAGTTGAAGCTTACTTTGTTGGAGGAGTTCTGAAACACTCTTTCTGTAGAAGCTGCAAGAGGACATTTGTTAGCGCAAATAGGCCCTACAGTGCAAAAAGGAATATCTTCAAATAAAAAACTACACATAAGCTTTCGGAGGCAACTACTTTCTGATGTGTGCATTTCAACTAACAGAGTTGAACCGTACTTGTCATTGAGCAGCTCTGAAACCTCTTTCTGTAGAAATTGAAAGTGGACATTCGGGCCTAATGTGCCTGAGTGTGAAAAGAATTCCTTAAATAAAAACTACACAGAAGCATTCTGTGAAACTTTTTCTGATCTGTGCATTCAGCTAACAGAGGTTGAACCTTCCTTTTGATTGAATAGTTTTGAAACACTCTCTCTGTACAAACTGCAAGTGGATATGTCGACCATAAGAGGCCTACAGTTGAAAAGGAATATGTTCAAGTAAAAAACTTACACCAGAAGCATTCTTTGAAACTTCTTTTTGTCTTGTATTCATCTAACAGAGTTGAACCTTATTTTGTTTTGAGGAGTTCGAAATACTCTTTTTTGGTAGAAACTGCAAGTGGAACATTCGGAGCGCTATAGCCTACATAAGAAAAGGAATATTTCAGAATAAAAACTACACAGAAGCATTCTTTGAAACTTCTTTCTGATCTGTGCAGTCAACTAACAGAGCTGAACCTTATATTTGATGGAGCAGTTCAGAAAACTCTTTCTGGTAGAAACTGCAAGAGGACTTCGGAGCCCTGAGGGGCTAGGAGGAAAAGGACATATCTTGCAATAAAACTACACTGAAGCATTCTGGGAATCTTCTTTCTGATCTGTGCATTCAACTAACACAGATCAACCTTACTTTTGATGAGGAGTTTGAAAACACTCTTTCTGTTTAAACTGCAAGTTACTTTTGGAGCGCTATGAAGGCCTGTAGAGGAAAAGGTATATTTCACATAAAAACTACACGGAAGTATTCTGTGAAACTTCTTTCTGATGGTGCATTCAACTAACACAGTTGAACGTTACTTTTGATTGAGGAGTTTGAAAACAACTTTCTGAGAAACTGGATATTTATTTTCGGAGCGCTAAGAGGCCTATAGTGGAAAAAAGGAATATCTTCAAATGAAAAACTACACAGAAGCATATGTGAACTTCTTTTGATCTGTGCATTCACTAACAAGTTGAACTTTACTTTTATTGAAGCAGTTCTGAAACTCTCTTGTGTAGAAACTGCAAGTGGACATTCAGACGCTAAGAGCCTATCAGTCGAAAAAGGATTATCTTCAATAAAAACTACACAGAAGCATTCTGAGAAACTGCTTTCTAATCTGTGCATCCTCACAGAGTTCAACCTTACTTTCATGAGCAGTTCTGAACACTCTTCTATAGAAAATGCAAGTGACATTGGACACTAAGAGGCCTATGTGGAAAAAGAATATCTTGAAATAAAACTACATGAAATCACTCTGTGAAACTTCATTCTGATCTCTGCATCCATAACTGAGTTGAATCTCACTTTGATTGAGGCAGTTCTGAAACACTCTTTGTGTAGAACTGCTAGTGGAATTAGGATAGCTAAGGCCTATAGTGGAAAAAAAATAACTTCAAATAAAAATACACAGAATCATTCTCTGAAACTACTTTCTGATCTGTGCATTCAACTAACAGAGTTGAACCTCACTTTTGATTTGAGCAGTTCTGAAACACTCTTTCTGTAGAAACTGCAAGTGCCATTCGGACGCTAAAGCCTATAGTGGAAAAGGAATATCATCAAATAAAAATACACAGAAAGAATTCTGTGAAACTTCTTTCTGATCTGGCATTCAACTACAGAGTTGAAGCTCACTTTTATTTGAGAGTTCTGAAACACTCTTCTGTAGAAACTGCAAGGGATATTTGAGCCCAAAGAGGCCTACACTGCAAAAAGGAATATCTTCAAATAAAAACTACACAGAAGCCTTCTGTGCAACTTCTTTCTGATCTGTGCATTCAACAAACAGAGTTGAACATTACTTTTGATTGAGCAGCTCTGAAACAGTCTTCTGTAGAAACTGCAAGTAGACATTCGGAGCGCTAAGAGGCCTATAGTGTAAAAAGGCTATCTCTAAATAAAATTACACAAAAGCATTCTGCGAAACTGCTTTCTAATCTGTGCATTCAACTAACGGAGTTGAACCTTACCTTTGATTGAGCAGTTCTGAAACACTCTTACTGTATAAACTGCAAGTGAACATTCGGAGCGCTAATTCGTCTATAGTGGAAAAAGGAATATCTTAAAATAAAAACTACATGGAAGCATTCTGTGAAATTTCTTTCTGATCAGTGCATTCAACAAACAGAGTTGAACATTTCTTTTGATTGAGCAGTTCTGAAACACTCTTTCTGGAGAAACTGCAAGTGGACAGTCAGAGCACTAAGGGCCTATACTGGAAAAAGGAATATCTTCAAATAAAAACTACAATGAAGCAATCTGTGAAACTTCTTTGTTATCTGTGCATTGATCTAACAGAGTTGAACATTTCTTTTGTTTGAGCACTTCTGAAACACTCTTTCTGTAGAAACTGCAAGTGGACATTTGGAGTGCAAAGAGGCCTACTGTGCAAAAAGGAACATCTTCAAATTAAAACTACACAGAAGCATTTTGCGAAAAATTTCTTATCTGTGAATTCAGCTAACATAGTCGAAAATTTCTTTTGATTGAGCAGTTCTGAAACACTCTTCTGGAGAAACTGCAAGTGGACAGTCGAAGAGCTAAGAGGCCTATACTGGAAAAAGTAATATCTACAAATAAAAACCACACAGAAGCATTCTGTGAAACTTCTTTCTGATCTGTGCTTTCAACTAACGCAGTTGAACCTTACTTTTGTTTGAGGAGTTCTGAAACACTCTTTCTGGAGAAACTGCAAGTGGATAGTCGAAGAGCTAACAGGCCTGTACTGGAAAAAGTAATATCTACAAATAAAACCACACAGAAGCATTCTGTGAAACTTCTTTCTGTTCTGTGCATTCAAGTAACAGATTTGAACCTTACTTTTGATTGAGCAGTTCTGAAACACTCTCTCTGTAGAAACTGCAATTGGACATTTGGAGCGCAACGAGGTATACAGTGCAAAAAGGAATATGTTCAAATTAAAACTACACAGAATCATTCTGTGAAACTTCTTTCTTATCTGTGCATTCAACTAAGAGAGTTGAACCCTACTTTTGATTGAGCATCTTTGAAACACGCTTTCTGTAGAAACTGCAAGTGGACATTTGGAGCGCTTAGAAGTCTATAGGGGAAAAAGAAATATACTCAAATAAAAACTACACAGATGCATTCTGGGAAACTTTTTCTGATCTGTGCATTCAACAGTGTTGAAATTTACTTTTGATTGAGCAGTTCTGAAACCCTGTTTCTGTAGAAACTGCAAGTGGACATTCGGAGGGTTAAGGTGCCTATAGTGTAAAAAGGAATATCTAAATAAAACTACACAAAAGCATTCTGCGAACTGCTTTCTAATCTGTACATTCCACTAACAGAGTTGAACCTTACTTTTGATTGAGCAGTTCTGAAACACTCTTTCTGTAGAAACTGCAACTTCACATTCGGAGCGCTAAGAGGTCTATAGTGGAATAAGGAATACCTTCAAATAAAAACTACACAGAAGCATTCTGCGAAACTTCTTTCTCATCAGTGCATTCAACAAACAGAGTTGATCTTTACTTTTGATTCAGCAGTTCTGAAACACTCTTTCTGGAAAACTGCAAGTGGACAGTCAGAGCGCTAAGAGGCCTTTACTGGAAAAAGAAACATCTTCAAATAAAAACTGCAATGAAGCAATCTGTGAAACTTCTTTGTGATCTGTGCATTCAACTGACAGAGTTGAACCTTATTTTGACTGATCAGTTCTGAAACACTTTCTGTAGAAACTGCAAGTGGGCATTCCGAGCGCAAAGAGGCTTATAGTGGAAAAAGGAATATCTTCAAATAAAAACTACACAGAGGCATTCTGAGAAACTTCCTTCTGATCTGTGCATTCAACTAGCGTATTTGAACCTTACTTTTTTTTTTTTTTTTTTTTTTTTGAGACGGAGTCTCGCTCTGTCGCCCAGGGTGGAGTGCAGTGGCGCAATCTCGGCTCACTGCAAGCTCCGCCTCCCGGGTTCACGCCATTCTCCTGCCTCAGCCTCCCGAGTAGCTGGGACTACAGCCGCCCGCCAGCACGCCTGGCTAATTTTTGTATTTTTAGTAGAGACGGGGTTTCACCGTTTTAGCCAGGATGGTCTCGATCTCCTGACCTTGTGATTCACCCGCCTCGGCCTCCCAAAATGCTGGGATTACAGGCGTGAGCCAACGCGCCCGGCCCCTTACTTTTGATTGAGCAGTTCTGAAACACTCTTTCTGTAGAAACTGCAAGTGGACATTCGGAGAGCTAAGAGTCCAATAGTGGAAAAAGGGATATGTTCAAGTAAAAACTACATAGAAGTATTCTGTGAAACTCCTCTCTGATCTGTGCAGTCAACTAACACAGCAGAATCTTACTTTTGATTGGGCAGTTCTGAAACACTCTTTCTGTAGACACTGCAAGTGGACATTTGAAGCGCTAAGAGGCCTATACAGGAAAAAGGAATATCTTCAAATAAAAACAACACGGAAGCATTCTGTTAAACTTCTTTCTGATCTGTGAATCCAACTAACAGAGTTGAACCTTATTTTTGATTGAGCAGTTCTGAAACACTCTCTCTGTAGAAACCGCAAGTGGACAATCGGAGCGCTAAGAGTCCTATAGTGGAAAAAGTTATATCTTCAAATAAAAACTACACAGAAGCATTCTGTGAAATTCCTTTCTGATCTGTGCAGTCAACTAACATAGCAGAATCTTACTTTTGAATGAGCAGTTCTGAAACACTCTTTCTGTAGGAACTGCATGTGGACATTAGGAGCGCAAAGAGGCCAATAGAGTAAAAAGGAATATCCTCAAATAAAAATACACAGAAGCATTCTGTGAAACTTCTTTCTGATCTGTGCATTCAACTAACAGAGTTGAACCTTACTTTTCATTGAGGAGTTTTGAAACACTCTTTCTGTAGGAACTGCAAGTGGATATTCGGAGTGCAAAGAGGCCTATAGTGAAAAAAGGATTATCTTCACATAAAAACTACACAGAAGCATTCTGTGAAACCACTTTCTCATCTGTGCAGTCAACTAACACAGCAGAATCTTACGTTTGAATGAGCAGTTCTCAAACACTCTTTCTGTAAGAACTGCAAGTGGACATTAGGAGCGCAAAGAGGCCTATAGAGGAAAAGGAAATATCCTCAAATAAAAAACACAGGAGCATTCTGTGAAACTTCTTTCTGATCTGTGTATTCAACTAACAGAGTTGAACCTTACTTTTGATTGAGGAGTTTTGAAACACTCTTTTTGTAGAAACTGCAAGTGGATAGTTGGAGCGCTAGGAGGCCTATAGAGGAAAAAGTAATACCTTCAAATAAAAAGTACACAGAAGCATTCGTGAAACTTCTTTCTGATCTGTGCATTGAACTAACAGAGGTGAATCTTACTTTTTTTGAGCAGTTCTGAAACACTCTCTGTAGAAACTGCAAGTAGACATTCAGGGCGCTAAGAGGCCTAAAGTGGAAAAAGGAATATCTTCAAATAAAAACTACAGAGAAGCATTCTGTGAAACTACTTTCTGAACTGTGCATACAACTAACAGAGTTGAACCTTACTTTTTTGAGGAGTTTTTAACACTCTTTCTATAGAAAATGCAAGTGGATATTTGGAGCACTAAGATTCCTAGAGTGGGAAAACGAATAACTTCAAATTGAAACTACAGAGAAGCATTCCGTGAAACTTCTTTCTGATCTGTGCATTCAACTAACAGAGCTCAACCTTACTTTTGATTGAGCAGTTCTGAACACTCTTTCGGTAGAAAGTGCAAGTGGACATTCTGAGCGCTAAGAAGCCTATAGTGGAACAAGGAATATCTTCAAATAAAAACTACACAGAAGCATTCTGTGAAACTTCTTTCTGATCTGTGTATTCAAATAACACAGTTGAATATTACTTTTCATTGAGGAGTTTTGAAACACTCTTTCTGTAGAAACTGGAAGTGGATATTTGTAGTGCTAAGAAGCTTATAGTGGACAAAGCTATATCTTCAAATAAAAACTACACAGAAGCATTCTGTGAAATTTCTTTCTGATCTTTGCATTCAACTAACAAGTTGAACCTTACTTTTGATTGAGGAGTTCTGAAACACTCTTTCTGTAGAAACTGCAAGAGGACTTTTGAAGCGCTAATAGTCTTATAGTGTAAAAAGGAATATGTTGAAATAAAAACTACACAGAAGCATTCTGCGAAACTTTTTCTGATCTGTGCGTTCAACTAACAGAGTTGAACCTTACTTTTGATTGAGCAGTTCTGAAACACTCTTTCTATAGAAACTGCAAGTGGACATTCGGAGCGCTAAGAGGCCTATAGTGGAAAAAGGAATATCTTCAAATAAAAACTACACAGAAGCATTCTGTGAAACTGCTTTATGATCTGTGCATTCAACTAACAGCAGGAACTTACTTTTGATTGAGCATTTCAGAAACACTCTTTCTATAGAAACTGCAAGTGGAAATTCGGAGCGCTAAGAGGCCTATGGAGGAAAAAGGAATATCTTCAGATAAAAACTACACAGAAGCATTCTGGGAAAGTTCTTTTGATCCATGCGTTGAAGTAAGGAGTAGAACCTTACTTTTGATTGAGGAGTTTTGAAACACTCTTTCTGTAGAAACTGCAAGTGGATTTTGAGCCCTAAGAGGCCTATAGTGGAAAAAGGAATATCTTCAAATAAAAACTACCCGGCATTCTGTGAAACTACTTTCTGATCTCGCATTCAACTAACAGTTTAACATTACTTTTGATTGAGCAGCTTTGAAACCTCTTTCTTGAGAAACAGCAAGTGGACAGTCGGAGCCCTTAGAGGCCTACACTGGAAAAAGGAATATCTTCAAATAAAAACTACACAGAAGCATTCTGTGAAACTTCTTTTATATCTGCATTCAACTAAGAGAGTTGAACCTTACGTTTGTTGGAGGAGTTCTGAAACACTCTTTCTGTAGAAATTGCAAGTGGACATTCGGAGCCCAAAGAGGCCTACAGTGCAAAAGGAATATCTTCATATTAAAAATACACAGAAGCATTCTGTTCAACATCTTTCTGATCTGTTCATTCAACTAACACAGTTGAACATTACTTTTGATTGAGCAGATTTGAAACACTCTTTCTGTATGAACTGCAAGTGGACATTCGGAGCGCTAAGAGGATATAGTGGAAAAAGGAATATCTTCAAATAAAACAACAAAGATGCATTCTGTGAAACTTCTTTCAGATCTGCGCATTCAATGAACAGATTTGAACATTACTTTTGTTTGAGCATTTCTGAAACACTCTTTCTGTAGAAAGTGCAAGTGGATATTCGGAGTGCTAAGAGGAAAAGTGGAAAAAGGAACATCTTCAAATAAAAATACACAAGAAGCATTCTGGGAAGCATCTTTCTGATCTGTGCATTCAACTAAGAGAGTTGAACCTTACTTTTCCTTGAGGAGTTTTGAAACACTCTTTCTGTAGAAACTGCAAGTGGCTATTTGGAGCGCTAAGAGGCCTATAGTAGAAAAAGGAAATCTTCAAATAAAAACTACACGGAAGGATTCTGTGAAACTTCTTTCTGATCTGTGCATTGAACTAAGAGCTGACCCTTACTTTTTTGAGGAGTTCTGAAACACTCTTTCTGTAGAAACTGCAAGTGGACATTCGGAGCGCTAAGGGGCTTATAGAGGAAAAAGGAATATCTTCAAATAAAAACTACACAGAAGCATTCTGTGGAACAACTTTTTCTGATTCTGTGCATTTACCTAACAGAGTTGAACCTACTTTTCACTGAGGAGTTTGAAACACTCTTTCTGTAGAAACTGCAAGTGGATATTTGGAGCACCAAGGGGCTACAGTGGAAAAAGGAATATCTTCAAATAAAAACTACACAGAAGCATTCTGTGAAACTACTTTCTGATCAGTGCATTCAACTAACACAGTTGAACCTTACTTTTGTGAGCAGTCTGAAACACTCTTTCTGTAGAAACTGCAAGTGGATATTTATGGAGCACAAGGGGCCTACAGTGGAAAAAGGAATTCTTCAAATAAAAACTACACAGAAGCATTCTGTGAAACTACTTTCTGATCAGTGCATTCAACTAACACAGTTGAACCTTACTTTTGGTTGAGCAGGTCTGAAACACTCTTTCTGTAGAAACTGCAAGTGGACATTCGGAGATCTAAGAGGCCTATTGAGGAAAAAGGAATATCTTCAAATAAAAACTACACAGAAGCATTCTGTGAAACTTCTTTCTGATCAGTGCATTCAACTAACAGAGTTGAACCTTACTTTGAGCTGTCTGAGTCTTTCTGTAGAAACTGCAAGTGGACATTCGGAGCGATATGAGGCCTACAGTGGAAAAAGGAATATCTTCATATAAAAACTTCACAGAAGCATTCTGTGAAACTTCTTTCTGATCTGTGCTTTCAACTAACAGAGTTGAACCTTACTTTTGATTGAAGAGTTGTGAAGCACTCTTTCTGTAGAAACTGCAAGTGGACATTCGGAGGGCTAAGATGCCTATAGTGGAAAAAGGAATATCTTCAAATAAAAACTACACAGAAGCATTCTGTGAAACGTCTTTCTGATCTGTGCAGTCAAGTAACAGAGCTCAACCTTACTTTTGTTTGAGCAGTTCTGAAACGCTCTTTCGTAGGAACTGCAAGTGGACATTCAGAGCGCTAGGAGGCCTATAGTGGAAAAGGGAACATCTTCAAACAAAAACTACGAAGAAGCATTCTGTGGAACTTCTTCTGATCTGTGCATTCAACTAAGAGAGTTGAACCTCACTTTTGATTGAGCAGATCTGAAACACTCTTTCTGTAGTAACTGCAAGTGGCCATTCGGAGCGCAAAGAGGCCTATAGTGGAAAAAGGAATATCTTCAATAAAAACTACACAGTAGAATTCTGTGAAACTTCTTCCTGATCTGTGCATTCATCTAACAGAGTTGAAGCTTACTTTTGTTGGAGGAGTTCTGAAACACTCTTTCTGTAGAAGCTGCAAGAGGACATTTGTAGCGCAAATAGGCCTACAGTGCAAAAAGGAATATCTTCAAATAAAAACTACACATAAGCTTTCGGAGCAACTACTTTCTGATGTGTGCATTCAACTAACAGAGTTGAACCGTACTTGTCATTGAGCAGCTCTGAAACACTCTTTCTGTAGAAATTGAAAGTGGACATTCGGAGCGCTAATGTGCCTAGAGTGTGAAAAAGAATATCTTTAAATAAAAACTACACAGAAGCATTCTGTGAAACTTCTTTTTCTGATCTGTGCATTCAGCTAACAGAGTTGAACCTTCCTTTTGATTGAATAGTTTTGAAACACTCTCTCTGTACAAACTGCAAGTGGATATTTCGACCACTAAGAGGCCTACAGTTGAAAAAGGAATATGTTCAAGTAAAAACTACACAGAAGCATTCTTTGAAACTTCTTTTGGTCTTTGTATTCATCTAACAGAGTTGAACCTTACTTTTGTTTGAGGAGTTCTGAAATACTCTTTTTGTAGAAACTGCAAGTGGACATTCGGAGCGCTAATAGGCCTACATAAGAAAAAGGAATATCTTCAAATAAAAACTACACAGAAGCATTCTTTGAAACTTCTTTCTGATCTGTGCAGTCAACTAACAGAGCTGAACCTTATATTTGATGGAGCAGTTCAGAAACACTCTTTCTGTAGAAACTGCAAGAGGACATTCGGAGCCCTGAGGGGCCTATGGAGGAAAAAGGAATATCTTCAAATAAAAACTACACTGAAGCATTCTGGAATCTTCTTTCTGATCTGTGCATTCAACTAACACAGATCAACCTTACTTTTGATGGAGGAGTTTTGAAACACTCTTTCTGTTTAAACTGCAAGTTGACTTTTGGAGCGCTATGAGGCCTGTAGAGGAAAAAGGTATATCTTCACATAAAAACTACACGGAAGTATTCTGTGAAACTTCTTTCTGATGTGTGCATTCAACTAACACAGTTGAACGTTACTTTTGATTGAGGAGTTTGAAAACAATCTTTCTGTAGAAACTGGATATTGATTTTCGGAGCGCTAAGAGGCCTATAGTGGAAAAAAGGAATATCTTCAAATGAAAACTACACAGAAGCATTCTGTGAAACTTCTTTCTGATCTGTGCATTCAACTAACAGAGTTGAACTTTACTTTTGATTGAGCAGTTCTGAAACTCTCTTTGTGTAGAAACTGCAAGTGGACATTCAGAGCGCTAAGAGGCCTATAGTCGAAAAAGGATTATCTTCAAATAAAAACTACACAGAAGCATTCTGAGAAACTGCTTTCTAATCTGTGCATTCAACTCACAGAGTTCAACCTTACTTTTCATTGAGCAGTTCTGAAACACTCTTTCTATAGAAAATGCAAGTGGACATTCGGAGCACTAAGAGGCCTATGGTGGAAAAAGAAATATCTTGAAATAAAAACTACATGAAATCACTCTGTGAAACTTCATTCTGATCTCTGCATTCCACTAACTGAGTTGAATCTCACTTTTGATTGAGCAGTTCTGAAACACTCTTTGTGTAGAAACTGCTAGTGGACATTAGGATAGCTAAGGGGCCTATAGTGGAAAAAGAAATAACTTCAAATAAAAACTACACAGAATCATTCTCTGAAACTACTTTCTGATCTGTGCATTCAACTAACAGAGTTGAACCTCACTTTTGATTGAGCAGTTCTGAAACACTCTTTCTGTAGAAACTGCAAGTGGCCATTCGGAGCGCTAAGAGGCCTATAGTGGAAAAAGGAATATCATCAAATAAAAACTACACAGAAGAATTCTGTGAAACTTCTTTCTGATCTGAGCATTCAACTAACAGAGTTGAAGCTCACTTTTATTTGAGGAGTTCTGAAACACTCTTTCTGTAGAAACTGCAAGTGGATATTTGGAGCCCAAAGAGGCCTACACTGCAAAAAGGAATATCTTCAAATAAAAACTACACAGAAGCCTTCTGTGCAACTTCTTTCTGATCTGTGCATTCAACAAACAGAGTTGAACATTACTTTTGATTGAGCAGCTCTGAAACAGTCTCTCTGTAGAAACTGCAAGTAGACATTCGGAGCGCTAAGAGGCCTATAGTGTAAAAAGGCTATCTCTAAATAAAATTACACAAAAGCATTCTGCGAAACTGCTTTCTAATCTGTGCATTCAACTAACGGAGTTGAACCTTACCTTTGATTGAGCAGTTCTGAAACACTCTTCCTGTATAAACTGCAAGTGAACATTCGGAGCGCTATTTCGTCATAGTGGAAAAAGGAATATCTTAAAATAAAATACATGGAAGCATTCTGTGAAATTTCTTTCTGATCAGTGCATTCAACAAACAGAGTTGAACATTTCTTTTGATTGAGCAGTTCTGAAACACTCTTTCTGGAGAAACTGCAAGTGGACAGTCAGAGCACTAAGGGGCCTATACTGGAAAAAGGAATATCTTCAAATAAAAACTACAATGAAGCAATCTGTGAAACTTCTTTGTTATCTGTGCATTGATCTAACAGAGTTGAACATTTCTTTTGTTTGAGCACTTCTGAAACACTCTTTCTGTAGAAACTGCAAGTGGACATTTGGAGTGCAAAGAGGCCTACTGTGCAAAAAGGAACATCTTCAAATTAAAACTACACAGAAGCATTTTTGCGAAACTAATTTCTTATCTGTGAATTCAGCTAACATAGTCGAAAATTTCTTTTGATTGAGCAGTTCTGAAACACTCTTTCTGGAGAAACTGCAAGTGGACAGTCGAAGAGCTAAGAGGCCTATACTGGAAAAAGTAATATCTACAAATAAAACCACACAGAAGCATTCTGTGAAACTTCTTCTGATCTGTGCTTTCAACTAACGCAGTTGAACCTTACTTTTGTTTGAGGAGTTCTGAAACACTCTTTCTGGAGAAACTGCAAGTGGATAGTCGAAGAGCTAACAGGCCTGTACTGGAAAAAGTAATATCTACAAATAAAAACCACACAGAAGCATTCTGTGAAACTTCTTTCTGTTCTGTGCATTCAAGTAACAGATTTGAACCTTACTTTTGATTGAGCAGTTCTGAAACACTCTCTCTGTAGAAACTGCAATTGGACATTTGGAGCGCAACGAGGTATACAGTGCAAAAAGGAATATGTTCAAATTAAAAACTACACAGAATCATTCTGTGAAACTTCTTTCTTATCTGTGCATTCAACTAAGAGAGTTGAACCTACTTTTTTGATTGAGCATCTTTGAAACACGCTTTCTGTAGAAACTGCAAGTGGACATTTGGAGCGCTTAGAAGTCTATAGGGGAAAAAGAAATATACTCAAATAAAAACTACACAGATGCATTCTGGGAAACTTTTTTCTGATCTGTGCATTCAACAGTGTTGAAATTTACTTTTGATTGAGCAGTTCTGAAACCCTGTTTCTGTAGAAACTGCAAGTGGACATTCGGAGGGTTAGGTGCCTATAGTGTAAAAAGGAATATCTAAATAAAACTACACAAAAGCATTCTGCGAACTGCTTTCTAATCTGTACATTCCACTAACAGAGTTGAACCTTACTTTTGATTGAGCAGTTCTGAAACACTCTTTCTGTAGAAACTGCAACTTCACATTCGGAGCGCTAAGAGGTCTATAGTGGAATAAGGAATACCTTCAAATAAAAACTCACAGAAGCATTCTGCGAAACTTCTTTCTCATCAGTGCATTCAACAAACAGAGTTGATCTTTACTTTTGATTCAGCAGTTCTGAAACACTCTTCTGGAAAAACTGCAAGTGGCAGTCAGAGCGCTAAGAGGCCTTTACTGGAAAAAGAAACATCTTCAAATAAAAACTGCAATGAAGCAATCTGTGAAACTTCTTTGTGATCTGTGCATTCAAACTGACAGAGTTGAACCTTATTTTTGACTGATCAGTTCTGAAACACTTTCTGTAGAAACTGCAAGTGGGCATTCGAGCGCAAAGAGGCTTATAGTGGAAAAGGAAT